>NC_056046.1:32641082-32897501 GCF_004379255.2 Salvia splendens
TTCTATTGCTCTTTGTTCCTCGTGTTCAATCATTTGCGATAAACAAATAATACGCGAACCAAACAAAGAAACTCATGCATTCAAGCAATTCAATAACATGAAATTAATCCACATAATCAGACCCAAAAATTAGCTCTGATACCAATTGCTGGGGTTTGGTGCCCCTTGCACAGTGGAAGACATGCATTCACAAATAAATCATACATATGGATCTATTTGACCGATTATGAGATTAATTGATTCACATGTTAAACAATGAATTGCATACAAAAACGCACAAAAATCATGCTTAAGGAATTAAAATCCTAATTCATGATATTCTACGGTTTAGGATTACCGATCTGATTCTCCAAAGAATCGACGATTGCTTGCGCCTTCTCCACGTGATGTTCTTCGTACTCAACCACGAATCTTCTAATCTGTATCCCGAACTCAGAATCTGACCTTTGGGTGGGCAAAGCTTATCAGAATCGAAAAGGGCTTGATTAGAAAGAAGACAGAATATCAGTTTTCTCAAAAACTGATTTTTCGTCCACTCCTAGAGGGGAGCACGAAAATTAATGGTTAATTCACTTTAAATCTCCTTTCTAATCTCCTTTATATAGAGTTATGATGGGCTAGATTAGGGATCCATGGAGGTTGGACTTGGGCCAAACCTGTTGGACTTTTACTAATTAAATTGTGCCCCAATTTAATACAAGTCCAACAGAATATTGTTATCAGCCACTACAGTAAAATAATATTGACTGCCTGTCCAATCCCAAATTACGAGTAATCCGGGCTTTACCTCTTTAATTTATTATTTCCCGTGTTTAAGATATAAATATCCATTAATTAATTTAAGTCTGCTATATGACTTTAATTCATTAATATCTTTTTCCAAGAGTTGTCTAGTTCAAAATCTTTATTTATTATTCTGGAAAAAATTCCAACCGGCCGGGTTTCTGAATAATAAAACCTTTTTTCGAACACCTCTTGAGGATATTATCAAACTGGACTCACCCAGCACACAATTCATTGCAATAACAATACTAACACCTCTAGACATTGATCACCACTACCCAAGATACCAGGATTCTTGGATTGCGAAAAATCCGCACCATTTGATAAATCAAAGTAGTGCATAATCAATATCGTATGCTCAATGTTATGTCAACAATGATTAAGAAATAACAATCACCGAGACCTCGTCTTTCAGTAAATAGCAAGAAAGACTTATCTCAACTGTTAGATCCTTCAGTGCTATACCACACCAGTGTCGTTTATTTCCTAAGGTAAGGAAACATGCGGACAGACACTGCAACCTTTCACGATAGGTAGCCAAAGCCTATCTAGGTTGTGAAATTCTATTTCTCATCTACAAAGAACTGACTGTGTCACCTTCTGTGAACGTCGTTCACGACCAGTCTACTATGCAGAAGAATTAGACTTATTTGCTTCTTATACATTTAAATGTTTGAGAAACATCTTATAAATGCACAAACAAACACCAATGCGATAAAATTACTTCTTCTCGCCTTGGGTCATAAATGGATTGTAGAATATATTGTATACAAGCAATTATATCCGTGCAACATGCTCGAAATATGCTTTTCAGTATACCAATCCTAACAAATCCGGGCTGACGTTGTATTGAAAAAAATGAAGGATGAAGCGCAAGATCTTCTCAGATTCAAGGAGTCGAAACCCCCAAGATTCATTATTGAAGAGATTGAAGAAACCGAGTCAAATGTGCCAATGCAAAAACCCAGAACGAAGAGGAGGCAAGGGGTCAGTTTCAAGGGCACCGGAGTAAGCCTTTGATGATTGGCCGATATGATAGGGATGTTGAGTTCCAGGAATATCTTACGAAGAGTTTAGAAGATGATCGTGCTCAGAGGAAGAGGGACGTGGAGGTAGCTAGGCAAAATTTGGCGAATGCATTTGAAGCGGTTTCATCCGAATCAGTACCATCCGGTCTCTGAGGTTGGAGAAGTACCAGTAGCAGCACCAGACGTTGAACGTATAGCAGAAGTTAGAGGAGGACATGTTGGTTACTCTCATGCACACATATTAGAGGTAATGAGTTGTGATTATAAATTGTTTTAGTACCTCATTTGTGATTTTGTGTACAGTTAGTGTACCTCATTTGTGTACATTTTTTGTGTACCTCATTTGTGATTTAGTCACTCATTTGTGATTTTGTGTATTGTAGGATGTAACTAGACCAGACGTCACCACGGTTCGGAACCGCCGGTTCCGGTTCATGAAAAGCATGAACCTGAACCGGCCCGTCCTAGGTTCAGCGGTTCCGGTTCCTGAACCGTGAACCGGCGGAACCACTGGCTCCTATCCGGTTCCGGGCAGGTTCGTCCGGTTCGGCGGTTCATTTTTTTTAACATTGTAATTCAAGTAAAAAATTTAAATATACTTGCACAAATAAAATTAGAATAAAGCGATGTACAAATGCAATTTTATTGATACAAATTACAACTTCAAAATTACAAATTACAACTTCAAAATTACGAATTACAACTTTAAAATTACAAATTACAACTTAAAATTTAAAAATTACAACTTAAAATTTACAAATTACAACTTAAAAATTATAAATTACAAAAGACTTAAAGTCTTGATTACAATTTACAAATTACATATTCGAAACAAAGGGGAGAAAAAAGAAATAAAGGAAAAGGACTTGAGCTCAACTTAAATTTAAAATTTAAGTTGAGATGCCTACGTATCCTCAATGCTCAATTGCATTTTGGAATCAAAGTCCACGTAGTTCTCTTACCTTGCTTACCTATTTGGCTTGATCGGAGGAATTGGACTATTCTTCTTCGTTGGGGAAGTAGTCTTGGTCGGGTTGTACTACTTGATTGTCCCAATCCGGTTCTTGGTTTCTAATTTCGGCGGAGCACCAATCATCAAGTAACATGGTGGCTTCCATGTTTCGTCCGGTGAGTCTACTTCTTCTGTCGTCCAAGACGCTGCCTCCAACACTAAAGGCGGACTCGACGGCGATAGTGGAAGCCGGAACCGAAAAGATCTCCTTGGCCATTGATGCAAGGATGGGAAAATCTTTCTCGTGTGATCCCCACCAATCTAGGACGTCGATTTGTTGGGGAACGAGACCTCCTTCTTCCTCATTGAATGAAAAGTGTGAGTCAAAATATAAATCTAACTCACTTGCCGAATTTGCCGTCCTTCCTCCGCTGCTAAAGCCGTATAGGTCCGCCAATTGGGATTGTGCGTCGGGGTCATCAACTTGGAAGAAGCCAAAGTTATGTGTTTGACGGGGGGTCTAGGTCTCACTTGGTGGGTACTGTTGTACTTGGCTTCGTAATCGTGAAAGAGAGACCGCAAGTCGAACTCAAAACTTCTTTGCAGGGTTGGGAGGTGGGGGAGGTTTATTTGGAATGTTTGGGCTAGGTTTATGTAGTTGTCGTCGTCCTCGTCATTCGATTGCAAAGCTCGGAGTAGTTCAAGATCAATAGAAGCCAAATTGTTGTAATAAAATTCTAAAAATTTTAAAGTACCAACTAGTTTCCACTTTGGATCCAAAACTTTGGCAAACAAAAAAACCATTGGGATCACATTGAAATACTTGAGCCATTTTTCAACCATGTAATATAAAACACACATTAATTCAAGATTATTTGTGGAATTTTTCATTGCAGTTTTAACACCAAGTGATATGTACATGCAATGTTCTAAAACACGAACGGATGTGCAATAATACACACCCGATAACTGAACGGTGGCATTTCTAAAACCTTTGAATAATTTAAATAAACTCATGCTTTGATCCCAACAAGAAGAGGTTAGATATAAATCATATGTAGAGTTCCATCTAGTAGACACGTCTAAAGTAAAATTTGTGTACCTTATTTTCTTCGAATGGCAATACTTCTACCACGCCTTGCCAATTTGAGGCTTCCAGTGGATCAAGGATACAACTGTTGTAATAGGTTGAATATGTCTTTGCCATAAAGACAAAACATCTTGTACACATAAATTTAAAATATGACAAATACATCGTTGGTGAAAATACTTACCACTTATGATCGGGGAGCAAGCCGCAATTAAATCGGGTATACTTGCAGTGTTAGCGGTTGCGTTATCAAAACCAACTGAAAATATTTTGTTGCATAGCTCATAATCATTCAAAACTTGAATAATTAAATATGCAATTGCTTGTGCGGTGTGTGGTGAAGGAAATTGTCTAAAACCAATTAAACGTTTATTTAAAGACCAACTATTGTCTATAAAATGACATGAAATTCCCATGTAAGAATTTCGTTGGAAAGAATCCGTCCACGCATCAGAGCAAATATTAACTTTGTGCCCCAAGTTGGATAGAAATTTTCCAACGTCTCTTTTTTTTATCAAAAAACTGCCGGTTGTTAGATCTTTGAGCAGTTGAGGGGGGAATTCTTTTTGTAGCAACATTAAAAGCGGTTTGCATAGTAACTTCATATTTTTTGTCATTAAAAAAATTAAATGGAAAATGTTTCATTGCCGCCCATCTTACCATAGCATCGGTGACATTTTTAGGATCATATTTAAATAGAGGCGTACCTGTTTGAGACGATGAGCCGGCGGGGAAGTTTATTTGGCTTTGGGACTTAGTATGCCCATATTCCACGGGGTGTTTTGTCTTCAAATGGCGATGGAGAGTACCATATCCCCCACCGGTTCCAAATGGATAGACTTTATCGCAATAGTTGCAATATGCTTTGAACTCATTTGTCTCCACGGTAGTGGACGGATCATTAGGATTTGAAATTACCACCGGGACCTTCTTGTAATGTTTGGTGAAAATATCAGATTTCAACTTTGGAGGCATCTTCTTCTTTTGTCGTCCTGAAGAAGGAGGAGCATCGGCCTCCTCATCATTTTCGCCAACTTGGCCGGTGCTAGAAGGGGAGAATTGATGTTATCCATCATCGCCTTCGTCCGATGATAGATTCACATCGTATTCGAAACGCGAAGCCGAATGTGAATGCCCCCCCTTGTTGGTCGTCGTCGGAGAGGGCAAGTAACAAGACCGCATTTCGATCTTCTTCCTCCTACGAAAATTATACAACTAAGTAAAAATACTAACACAAAAATAAAACACATAGACACATATATGTTACAAAAATGAATTAACAAAAAAATAAAAACATATTAGAACTTACTTGAGCTCGAAGAGCGGCTCGCCTTCCCACCTCCTCCGCAACTTGTGCTCTAGTAGGGGCACGTCGACGACGAGTATCACTTTGATCTTGGGCAATTCCCTTGCCCCGATCACCACCACGACGAGATAAAGACATGATATTTGTAGAAATAGAAAGTGGAAAATAGAGAGTAGTGTGATTGTGTGAAGATGGTAACGTGAACAACGTGAGTAAATTATGAGCGCAAATAACGTAAACAACTTGAGAGAATGAGGATTGTTAGGATTATTTATAGGGGAAAATTGTGATTAAATTAAAAAAAAATCAAAATTTCAAAATTTTGAAAATCCGGCGGAACCGCCGGTTTTTCGGTGCAAACCGCCGGTTTCATCAACGGTTTTCTGACGAAAACCGGTGGTTTCTGACCGGTTTCTGAAAAGCCTAGGCGTAGGTCAGAAATAGGCCTGAAAAGGTGTCAGGAACCGCCGAACCGCCGGTTACGGTTTTCACAAAAATGGAACCTGAACCGGCCAGGTGGAATCGGCGGTTCCGGTCACGGTTCGAACAGCCGCCGACGGTTCCGGTTCCGGTTCAGAACTGCCGGTGACGGTTCCGGTCCGGTTCAGCAGGTTCAGTTCGGTTTGGGGACCTCTAAGCTAGACCTTAATCTGTGGACCATTCCGAGCCGATTGGTCCAAGTGTCCATGTTGATGAACCTGCAACTGAATCTGAATCTGTAGTTTACCAACCATATTCGGCCAGGGCATGAGCAATTGTAGATGAAGACGTGTACAAACCGGTCATGGACGGTGATTGTCAACCACAGCCGGACATAAGGGTAGTCAATGATTTATTTCCAATCGTTAGGACATTACCTATGAATTGTTCATGTCCGAAGCTGACACCCATGTACAAGAGTCAGCTCCAACTGAAGCAGCGTGTGAACAACCCGTACCAGTGGTAGGATACCCTATCAGGTGGAGGAAGCTGATGTTTATTGTCCTTCGTTCGATTATGTTCCCGACGGATATCATCTTCAAAATGTGGGAAGTAATGAAGATGATGAAACTGATGAGGTCGGCCATTTTATCTCGTTGGCCAACATGTGACACGATGAACAGATGTTTACCGTGTACTACGAGTCATTATGTTGGCAACAACAACCGGAATAGGAGGCGGAGCTGAAGACCGAACCACAAGGGTCTGGACAGCACTCTGGTGAAGGCAGCGGAGGTTCCAAGAAAAGGCAAAAGTTTCCCCCTGTTGTGGAGAACGCGTCGGATAAAAACCCTCTATACGAGCAAAAAACAGTTGATGAGCTACAAGATCTACAAGATCTAGAGGATTTGGAAGGGTTGCGTAGAAAGGGTATCAAGTACACCCCATTTAAGCTGACAAATGAGGTTCCAGCTTGGAAGCCTGGTGATTTTTTTAAGGATCGAGATTTCTTCTATCAGTTCATTCGCCAGTACGCGATAATGACCAGACGACGTGTACATGCATCCAAAAATGACGGGAAGTAACTTCGTGCCATTTGTGAAGGCAAGGCATGTGAATGGTATGTGTATGTAAGGAAGATCGAAACCCACAACAATACAGATTTTGTGGTAGTGAATATGCAGAGAGATCATTCTCACACGTGCTCGCAAGTATTGGATCAGAGATGGCTCACGTCCAAGTGGCTACCTGAGCGTTACATGGAGAAAATCAAAGTGAATCCCCATATTCCATTGGCATCTATACGGCAGTGTGTGGATGAGGAGTTCGGGCTGAAAGTTGGTAGGATTAAGGCGTATCGCGCAATAGACAGTGCATTAGAAGGTATTTTTGGCAAGACGAGACTCCAATATCGGAGACTGTTTGACTAGAAAGCTGAATTGGAACAGACACACGTTGATTCTGATGTGCATATATACTATGAGAACTTCAGGGATCCTGAAGCTGTGGGCCCGAGATTCTTGAGGTTTTATTGTTGCTTCGGGCATTTGAAAAAAGGTTGGATGCGTTTTTGCCGTCCAATTATCTTCTTGGATGCCTGTTTCTTGCGAGGTATGTACAGAGGCCAACTTATGACGGCCATGAGAATTGATCCAAACAACGGTTGGTGGCCTATTGCGTGGGCGGTGACTGAGGCTGAGAGCTATGATCAGTGGAAATGGTTCCTCGGCTATCTGGCTAAGGACCTCCACATATAGGAGAATGCACCAAGATTTGTCTTCATGTCTGATCAGCAAAAGGTACGAGTAATGTGATTTCAGTAAAAAGTGTATACTTTAATTGTGATTTTTTAAATAATAATACTTTAGTTGTGATTTGGCCTATAGAGTAGTAGTTCGAATGTGATTATAGATTTTGTGTTTGTGTTGTGGCTTATACATATGCTAATGAGTGTTGTGTTACATGCATTTGGTAGGGTCTTCCAAAAGCCATCCTTGAGGATTTCCCACAGAGCGAGCATCGCTTCTGTGTGCAGCACATATACATCAACTTCAAGAAGAGATTCATCGGGGAGAATTTTAAGGAGATATTGTGGGAGCTTGCGTCGAGTACAACCCACGAACAATATGTAGGAGCAGATGGATGCACTGCGGATTATATATCCCCAAGCACATCAATACCTACTCGGTGTTACTCCTAAAGAAAAATGGGTGAAGGCTTATTTCTCTTCACATGTTTGTTGTGATGTTATCCTCAACAATATATGCGAGACCTTTAATTCGAAGATAGCAATTGCTCGCGAGTTAGCCATTATTACCATGTTGGAGGAGATCCGGACAAGTCAAATGGAGAGGATACAGACAGTGGATCAAGACGTACGATCACACACTGCCGCCCCGTTATCAAAGAGATTGTGGATAAGTTGTTCGTGAGGGCTTCTTCTTGGAGATCAACATGGAACGGAGAGGATGCATACCAAGTGTTGGGACCGTCAGGCTAGTATGTAGTGAAAATGCGTGAATTTACTTGCTCTTGCAGATTATGGCAGCTGACTGGGATCCCATGCACTCATGCCATCGCTACAATCAACAAGAATGAGAAGGATGTAGCAGACTATATCTCCCGCTATTATTTACTGTCCACAATGACGCTTCTATATGAGAATGTCCTGTACCCAATCAATGGGATGGATAATTGGCCCAAGACTTCTGAAGTTGGATTTCAACTGGCACCCCCATGGACTAAGCGACAACGTGGACGGCCAAAGAATCTGAGGCATGAAGAGCCCCAGGTTCGTCATCACACAAATGGATCTGAGTCACTTCGACGAACCTTTGTACTCAGACGTCGTTGGTGCGGACAAGATGGTCACAACAGGAGAACATGCACTAATGATCCCTGTGTAGATGCTTAAACCGAAGTTGGACAGAGTTCACAGCCCAGTGAGCCCCCCACAACAGACGGCGGTGACAGGACTGAGTCATCTAACGTGTTTCAAAATGAAGAGGTATTATTCAGTACGATTATATGAATTCCCTACCATTGGCCTGAATTTTAATGGCTTATTTGTTACAGAGCAATCTACCTCAGCGAGAACGACCTAGCACACGTCGGTCTATGCGGTCAAATCAGGAGGTAGTATTCAAGTCCAATCTTTGACTTTTTATTTCCTAAACATTGCCAGTCAATTTGATCGGTTTGTTTTTTGTTGTAGACCAATCCAACTGGTCCAAGGCCTAGCACACGTCGGTCTACGCTGGTCAAACCAGGAGGTACTAGTCAAGTTCAATATTTCACTTTTCATTTCCAAAACATTGCCAGTCAATTTGACTGGTTTGTTGTTTGTTGGAGACCAATCCCAATGGTCCAAGGGCTAGCACACGTCGGACCAGGACTCACCCGCAACGCTGTGGCCGTCGCGGGGATCAGGATTGAATACTCGCGGTGATCAAGTTTGGGAACCTTTAACAATGGTGTTGGTTTTTGTTAGTGTCTTGAAGCCTTTTTGTTGTTAAACATTATCCAGATATTAAATACCATGCTTGTTAGGGATCATCATGAGAAGGCCCTTGTATTCAGATATTAAATACTATGTTAGGGATCAAACATTATGACTATGCTTTTGTCTATGCTGTATGCGAAGGCTCTTGTATGTAATTGTAGTGTATGCTTTATGTGTTGATATCTACCTATACGTATAGTAATTGAGTACTGCATATTTTGACTTTGTACGTAGGGTTCACAAAAAGTTTTGTACGTTGGGTGTTATTCAACAAAATGATTTGTATGTAGGGTGGTATTTCACCAGAAGAGGCGTACTTTATTCGTGATTATAAAACTTCAAAGTGTTAGTTTAATGTACATATTCGGGAGCTTCATTCGTCATTTGAAAACCTCATTGGTGTACAATAATTACAGTGTCACTTATTTACCCCTTATACTTACAGTTGAACTTCAAAGGTTTAGTACCAACAAATCCCCTCTTACTAATTGAAGAAGAAAGTTTTACCATTACATTATGAAAATAATTACAACGCATAACAACAATATTACAATCTTCAAATTTCGGATCATTTTTTTGGTTTTAACAATTTCTAAACTTAGACGTCCACACTCCTCAGTCTTCATGCTCAATTTTAACTTCAGATCTTCACATTCGTCAGTTTTCATGCGCAATTTATCTTCAAGAACACCTTCCACAATATTCTTGTATCGGAGTTGTTCTTCAAACTTGTCTCGTTCGAGCTTGATTCTTTGAAAGTAAGTGTCTTGGCTTGGTGATAGACCCGCATCAAACCAACTGAAGAATCTGCAATCATCTTCCTTCCATATTGGACAACGATAGTAACGTCGACCAGGATTAACAGCCGTCCTAGATGTCACAAGCTCAGCCTCAAGATCGTGATTACAGTTCACAATCTGTGGACGAGGCCAATCCAATTGAAACTTGACCTGAACGATTGAGAACTTGAAGAAGACATTGCAAGAACGACCTGAATTGGAAATTAAAACCCAAAACATATTAAAAACTTATACGTCATTATTTATGAAACGAAATCCCCAAAAAACTGCATGACACAGCCTAACACACATAAACCCTAAATTCAATACAACCAGATTCAGCTGCAAATTCAACCCAAATTCAGCTACAAAATCGAACCAAATCGGTCAGATTGCACGTTACCTAAATTGTTCTCTCAATCAAGCTCAGCTATAGCGAAAGAATTGGAAAATGAGTACACGACGGCAGGGATCACACGAATTGAAAATGGGAGGATGAATTGAAGTGAGAGAAGAAAAATTAATTTCATACCCTTAAAATGTAGAGGGAAGAACACAGATTAATTCGACGATCAACTTTGATTTGAAATAAAATCCCAAAAAAATAGCACGACCCACCCTAACACACATAAACCCTACATTAAATACAACCAAATTCTGCTACAAATTCCACCCAAAATTTCAACCCTAAATCGGTAGGGATCACACGACGAGAGACAATGGAAGGATGAATTACAGTGCGAGCAGAGAAATTACCTAAATTGCGATATGACAACAGTGTATACGACGGTAGAGATCAAACGATGATATACAATGGACGGTCAAACCAGTGAGAGAAGGAAGAAAAGAAAGTAGTTTCACACACTTAAAATATAGAAGGACAGTACACAGCCTTGGGAAACATCAACTTTGAGTTGACAAAGTGCAGAGCTAATGTCTGCAAAAGTGCAGCCGTGTGCAGAGTTGGCCTGCAGGAATAGGTAATAAGACTGAAATGCCCCGCAAGGCATAAGGGTCTTTTGGTCCGAAAAATAGGTACAAATATACGATATGTGATTATGTTTAAGGCCAGAGTCTTGTGGCGATATTTTTTTTGTCAGGGGTCTGCAGTGAAACAAATGGAAACGTCAGAGACATTTTATGTAGTTCTTTATCTAAAATTCAGTGCTATTAAAATATATGATTATTTTAAATGGGTCAGAGAATGTACTATTCTTTTCGTACTATTTAAAGAGCTCTTTTGACTCGACACATATTTTAAGTAATTGTTTGACTTTGTGTAGAAAAGTGTTACATTAACTTGTCACCATGAAGATTTCTTCAGTTACTTTAGTGTTATTGTACATTGTTGCATTGCTAGCTCTACATTATAGGTATGATTTCAATCTGTGATGGGTTATTCCTCATGTAGAGAGCAAAGAAGAATACAATTGAGAGAACCAAGAAGCTGAGCCTTGCTCTTAGATCTCCATTCAATGAAAGGGTTGTGAAAATCACATCAAGGGCAAATATAGTTCATAAGAAAATGTATCACTGGGTGTTGAACACAAAGGACGAGCATGGGTATGTCATATGTATTGTTTTTTACTTTCATTTATACCATATAGAACGACGCTTAATGAGTTAGAAGAACTTAAGATCCAGTTACAAGAACTACTAACAAGTACCCCCTACCAAGGATTGATGACCTATGTGACCAACTTCGAAGAGCCGGTGTATTCTCAAAATGGACTTGAGATCAGTCTATCACCAACTGAAGGTCCGACAAGGACGATGTACCCAAGACTGCATTACGCACCGTCTTTATAGGTGAAGTGCTCAGCTACTCGAAGAATGAGAAGGTACACGAGGAACATCTAAGGACCACCTTGGAGACGTTAGGAGCCAAGAATCTCTATGCTAAGTTTCGCAATTATGAGCCAAGAGGTAAACTTTCTTGGATACATAGTGACAACAGAAGGGATCCGGGCGGACCCCGCAAAGGTGGAAGTAGTACAACGTTGGTAGTCACCAACGACACCTAGTGAAATTCGGAGTTTCTTAGGATTGACTGGATATTACCGAAGAATTATTGATGGATTTTTCCAAAATATTAAGGCCAATGACTCAACAACTCAAGAAAGGAACTAAGGTCAATTGGACGCCAGAATGTGAAGCAAGCTTTCAACTGTTGAAGGAAATGCTGACCACAACTCCAGTTCTAGTCGTGCCAGAACCAGGAACAAGTTATGTGGTGTACACAGATGCATCAAAAGGCGGACTGGGATGCGTGCTGATGCAGAATGGTAAGATGATTTCGTACGCACCACGCCAACTCAGACCGCACGAGTTAAACTACCCAACGCACGACCTAGAATTAGCTGCAATATTAAATGCCTTGAAGATTTGGAGAACTCATCTCTACGGAGCTCGATGTGAAATCTTTACGAACCACAAAAGCGTCAAGTACTTTTTAGCAGAAAGATTTGAACATGTGGCAACACAGATGGCTCGAACTAGTAACGGATAAAGACTGTGGTATAAATTACCATCCAGATAAAGCGAACGTAGTGGCAGACGCTTTGAGCAGAAAGACTACGCCCCAATTGGCCACTTTTCTCTCACAGAATGAAGAGCCCATACGTGAGTTGCTGAGATGCAGTTGGAGGTAGTAAGAGCACCGGAGACGGCGGACAGTAGAATCGCCACCTTGGTAATAGAACCAGATTTAAGAGCCAGGATCATCGAAGCTCAAGGACGCGATGAAGCATTAGAGAAAGTACGCCTGAAAGTGAGAACGTGGCGCTTAGGAATGAGACCATGAGTGAAGCTCATGAGACGCCATACACTGCCCATCCTGGGAGTAGGAAAATGTACCAGGACAAGAAGAAACAATTCTGGTGGGACGGCATGAAAATGAGCATAGCGTTGTTTGCAGGGAGATGCCTGGCATGTCAACAGGTGAAGGTTCTACACCAATGGCCATATGGGAAATTGCAATCCCTTGAGATTACAGAATGAAAATGGGAGCACATTGCAATGGACTTTGTGATGCCAAAGTCCCAACGAGGAAATACTGCCATTTGGGTGATTATAGATCGCCTCACCAAAAGTGCTCATTTTATATCAATCCGTATCACATATGGATCAGACAAGTTGGCTCAGATCTATGTACATGAGATCATACGCTTGCATGGCGTACCGGTAACAATCATTTCAGATCGTGATTAAAAGTTTACTTCTAGATTTTGGATAAGCTTGATGCGAGAGCTAGGCACCCGGTTAAATTTCAGTATCGCATTCCACCTGCAGACGGACGGGCAGTCCGAAAGGATGATCTAGACATTGGAAGATAAGTTGAGAGCCGTAGTGCTCGACCGTGGAGGAAACTGGGAGCCAGTACTACCACTTATAGAGTTTGCTTACAACAACAGTTATCAGTCAACTATAAATATCGTCCCGTATGAAGCACTTTATGGAAAGAAATGTAGATCACCCCATTACTGGGGTGAAGTCGGTGAGAGAAAGATTCTTGGACCGGACTCTGTGGAAGAGATGATAGAAATTGTCCAACAGATCCGAGAAAGAATAAAGGAAGCTCAAGATAGGCAAAAATCTTTCGCATATGCTCGCAGAACCGATCTACAGTTCAAGGTGGGAGACAAAGTTTTCCTGAAAGTATCCCCGTTAAAAAGGGATAACAAGGTTCGGTGTCAAGGGCAAGCTAAGGTCCTGTTTTATCGGACCCTATGAAATACTGGAAGAATTCGATCCTGTGGCGTACAGGTTGGCACTTCCGCCGAGCTTCGGAAATGTGCACAACATTTTCCATGTATCACAATTGGGAAATTATGTGTTCGACCCCAAACACGTAGTCCGCTAAGAAGAAATGGTGTTAGAACCGAATTTGAGCTATGAAGAAAAGCTAGAAGCAATCTTGGATCGAAAAGTAAAAGAGTTGAGGAATAAAGCTATTGTAACATTGAAAGTCCTATGGAAGCATCATGGTCACGAGAAAGCTACGTGGTAGCTTGAAGACAAAATGAAAGAGAAGTACCCTGAGCTTTTCAAATGACTTTTAGAATAATTATCGAACTACGGAGCGAATGCCATTTCCTAATTACTTTGAGTACGAGGAACATACAACCTTTATGTTCGGTTGCTTGATTAATGACTAATATCGATCTAGAAATGAAGAGAAGCGCGAAGTGCGATAAAAGAACGAATATGTGCTCGTTTATTTTGTTAGGTGAATAAATTACAATAGTTACATTTCTAGCTATGTCTTAGCTTACAAAAAACATATAATAATAAAAATAAAAGAAAATAATACATAAGAATGTCAAAGTGAAAACCTCTTGAATCTATTCTTTTCCCCGAGCCAAACCACACCACACCGCGACCTTGCCTCTGATTGGCCCGTCGGGCCGAGGGCAGCGGGCCCATGTCGCGGGAGGCCCGTTTTCTAGCCAACCATTTCTTTTCCATCTCTACAAAGTACAAAATGTAAACAAAGTTAAATAAGCCATTTGAATTACCAAAAGCTAGCAAACAAATTAAGTGAAAGTAAGGGACAATGCCACCTTTTTGACGAAGACCAAGGGATTGCTAAAATAGGCAAGGATAGGTGGCTGCAAGCTCCTGCATGCTCCCCAGCCCTAACCGAAGGCTGCCATGAGGCAAGATCAGCCCTTTACAATGCAGCAACCATGTAGATCTCAGTCAACAGCCTGCAAATCTGCACCCCCACCATGTACACCTGCAACACCTGTTCCTAACTGCCACCAGCACTCCCTGCACATCCAAACAAGTAACCATAATGAAGGTAGTAATTATACTTCAAGAAAAAGACGAATGAAGTAACCGAAAGGAGTAGTAAGGATCACCAACAAGGGATCTCCTGTAATGTGAATACAAAGAGGGTGGACAACTCATTTAATTCCCCAAAAAGGACACCAATACCTGCCTATAAAACCCCTTTCACACTCATCAAGTTCCCCTTCTACATATTTCAGAAATCTCAGCAACATACCAGTTAAGTGAGTAAGGGAATCCCAAGTGCAAATCAGTAACCTCAAGAGCAGAACCTCCCTTCAAGAGGTAACACACTTTACCCTTATGACTTTCCCATTCATATAGAGACCTCAAAAACCTAGAACTTCAAATGACATGTTGAATCTCAAGAGAAGTAGTAATAACACAACAACACCAGGCCTTGCATCATATTGAATTCCATGTTAACAAGAACCAAAAATCACAGTCACAGTAACTAAGGGCTGCCCATAGAATATTAAACGTAGCTACTGCCGTGGTTGAGAACATAGGTTATTAGGTACTGAAATCTGGCCTGAATGCAATGAACGAACCCTCCACCGTTTCCTAACTAGACTCCTAACGATGGGGTAAGAGTCACCTAAGACTACTAACTTTCAAAGGGCTAAATTAACAAGAGCAAAAAAGGGGGAGAGGGGGGGGACTTAGCTTCAGAAACGAGAAGGTAAGCTCGGTAATCCGTTGAGGAACGGCGACGGTGCGAAGTGCTACCTCGTTGTGCACACGTTGTAACATCCCAAATTTTTTTTTTCGACTTTTATTTTAATATGTCGATTGGAAATTTCATTTATGAAATTTAATTGTTGCTACTTGATTGAGTTGACTATGTGGAATAAATTGTCATGAGTGATTTGGAATGAAGTGTTATTTATATTATCCAATGGGGGAGTCAATTTAAATAAAATCATGCATCTTGTTCTAGCCAAAAAAAAGTGGCTATTGTCGGCCCCTCCAATTAATGGGAATTTTATTCTTTCTTGGATTTAATTAATTGTTTTGAGATATTCATCCAAATTAAATCCAATTAAATCTTGCCACATTTTATTTCCCTAGTTTCAAAATCAACCCAACGATAAGAGTAATCATGTTTTAGCGGAAGCATCCAAGAGAAGAGTGAAATCATGTGTGAAGACACGGTGACACTCGGAGTTAGGTGAGACTCAGAATGACGGATCGGATTAATCAAGGTTATATGGAAGATAACCGAACCCGGTGGATCAGTTAGCAAATTAGTCGTTGCCATTTGATCAAGTCAATCCTCAAACCGACTCACGCAAAGAAAATATTTATAACTCCCAAAGACTCGCACTACTTTAACAGTAAAGCATCAAGAATCGGGGTCGATCCCACAGAGAAAAATGTGCTGCGAGTGTGTGTTTAGTGAACATGGGGTTTGGCTGCGGCCAAGCTTTAACTTGGGAGTTTGTTTTAACTACTTGATTTATGCCAAGCAGAATTTAAACTAACTACTTGATTAAACCACAGAACAGTAAATCATTTTAACATTCATTATAACTAGGCACTTGGAACAATATTTAAAAGTGAGAAATTAAACTGCGACAGTGAACTTGAAGATCCGAAAACAAAAGAACTTTGATTTCAGAATAGATCTCGTCCAAAACGAAATACAAAGCGAAAACTAGCTACGAAATTGAAAGAACATAAAGCGAGTAAAGGCCGAGCAATTCTCGGTCGGAAACTGGAAACAGCGCCGGACAGAACTGAAGCCTCTGTCACACTGAATCACTTACGCTTCACTAACTGAAATTTTAAACTAAGCTAGCTAAGAACTGGAACGAAAGTTAACTAAACTAAGCTAAAACTAAGAACTAACAAGAAAGCGGATAAAGGATTCTCTATTGTGGTGTTGCAGCCTCTATTTATAGGCACGCCGCAGTGATCCTCCAGCAGGGATAACAACCTTGTCGGCGAATATTCACTTTCTGCCAGGACCGCGCGTCTCTTTGGTGGACACGTATTCCTCCTTCTAGAAGACAATGGTCTCTTCATAGCAGGATGGTGTCCTTTGTATCAGCACGTGTCCTCTTCTCTTTGCCAATGGTCCCCGCCTAACAACTTGATCACTCCCCTTGATCAATCTCCCTGATTTCTTGGCCTTTTGCGTCCTTTGTGCCGACTTGATCCGTTTAGCCTCGATGCCTTGGTCAAGCTGCATTCCTGCACTTTTAACACTTGGTTTGCGCAATAAACAGATCAAGTGGCGTACTTTTTACCCTTTAAACCGATGCATGAAATGAGCCTTATCAAACTTCTCACACTTAAAACATACTTGTCCTCAAGTATCAAAGACAAGAAAAGAAAAAGATAAGGCAAGTTTCAGGCACGGTTTACTCATCTCAAGAAAGAAAAAGAAAGGGAAAAGTAAGGAAAAAAGAAAGACTTAAAAACACATATTTACATAGATGCATTAGACCGAATAAACTTACAACAATCATACTCGAGGTCGAGGTCAATCCATTTGTCAGCAGCTTATGTTTCTTCTCTCCGCATGTACTTGATCAAGTCGTCAGTTTGTCAAGATTGCTCAATTCAAAAACCAACTGTTAGATTCACTCAGTCACTCATTTCTCACCAGAGATGTTAGGACTGTTCACTCAGATAGTTAATACCTCGAATCGGATTGCACAAGATAGTTCCTTAAGGTCTTTGTTTTTGTTGTAATGGGTCTTAGGGGAGTAACGTGTTTTGGTAGGGCCCTAGGGGTTCTATGTTTAAAATAAAAATTTAATCTGAGAAAAGAAAAACACACGGGTCAAGAAACTGAGATCTGAACCATTAAAACTGGATCAAGCTGGCGTTTTAAGATTGCCACTTGATTAATTTGTGACCTTTAGCCTTTAACTTTCAGCTTTTGTTCTCCTAACCTTCAATTGGTGGGGTCAGGTTAACATTTCCTACCCTTTGTTTACTTCTTCTTTTTCACTTTTTTTTCCGACTTGACTTGTGACTTGATCGATCAACTTGATCAATCTTGGCTACTTTTTGGATTTTTTTCTATTGCTATCCCTTTTTCTTTGGAATTTTTCGTCTCTCGAGCCCTAAGTCCCGTGTGTGTAAAACAAAAAAAGTGTATAAGAGATTGGGTTTTGGGTTTCAAAGGAACGGGTTAAGTGTATAAGGCTAAATAGGGTTTTTCTATGGGGTGCCTTTCTTGATGAGGCAGGTGCGTGGTCCGAATGAAATAAGGCTCAAATGGTTAAGTCCTACTGCCTTTAGTCATTACTACTTGTGCAATTTTCATCTCAGTATTAAAGAGCGGCCTCTCGTAATTTTTTTCTTCTTCTGAAAAATAGTAGAAAGTGTTCTACTTGGGCTTTATAACTCACATACAAAGAGGCTTCACAGATGGTTTTAAAAACTGAGCATTTTCGTCATACTTACTTCATTCGAACTGATCAAGCTTTAGCAATCAAGTTTTAACATGTAAGCATAC
Source organism: Salvia splendens (assembly GCF_004379255.2). Taxonomy (NCBI): domain Eukaryota; kingdom Viridiplantae; phylum Streptophyta; class Magnoliopsida; order Lamiales; family Lamiaceae; genus Salvia; species Salvia splendens. Next base: position 32,659,209 of record NC_056046.1, read on the forward strand.
TGGGGCCTTTATAAAGCTTTAACATGTAAGCATACTGGGGCTTTTTTCTTACTCTTCCCCAAAGCAATCAAATCTTTCATTTATTCGGTTTCATGCATCATGTCTGAATTCTAACTATCTGATATTTTGTATTTTTCAAACACTTTTGACATGTAAAATTTGGAACTAACCCTTCCCCCTCCCCGCTGCATATGAACTCGTCCTTGAGGGACTAGATGCAGTGGAAAAAAGGGTTAGGACAACGGCATAAATTTCAAGGAAAACTTCTCACACTTAGACCAAGCATGGGGCTAAGTGTGAGATAATGCCAGATTTCAAAACATGTCGATAAACACAGAAAAAACTGAATATAGACAGGAAAACATTCATAAACTGAATATAGACAGGAAAACAGAATCTAACCATCAATATATACAAACCAAAGAAAAAGAAACTAAAATTAAAATTGTTTGGAAAGAACAAGTTCGAGATGAGGGGTGATACTATTTCTTGGGAAGTTGATCTGGAGATGCCGAGGGTGGCCTGGTTGGTGATGGGCGTCGGAGGGTGAGGAGGATGTATTGGGAGTGAGCTATTCCATTTCGATGGTAATGGGAGGGGGCGATTTCTGCAAAGGGAGTGAATTTTTTAGAGGTTTTGAAATTTTGGGGAATTGTGGAGGCGAACAAGGTGTACTGAAGGTAGTTGGCGAAAAGTGGAGTACGAGTCAGAGAGCCTCCTTTTATGCAGAAATGTCGTCGGTTGAGATCTCTGCGACTCTTCACGTACAGGTGCGCCTTTTCAGGGTGCCAGCTGGCCTAGCTTCTCCGATACTGCTACTCCTCTCTGGTACATCTTCTCTAATGCAACGGTTCGCATTTTCACAACTTGTCAATGAGTGCACGTCCCTTCATCACCTGCCTTGATCAATTCAATCACCGCACTATTAAATTCAAATTACAACTGATCAAGCGGACCCGTAATTTCAGATGAATACTCAGGTGATTACAGCTTGATCAGTTTCACCTTCTTTTCAAAAACACAATATTTTTAATATTTCAATAATCCTTTTAAAACAAAAATAAATAACAAGATAAAATATTTACACTAAACTACCGGGGGTATGACTGGTTTCTCTAGGATGTCATTTGATCAGACTATTGATTTATGATTGAGTTGCTTGATCAAGCAGACTACCTAAGAATACGCAGTCGTCCCCTATACCTGCTTACTGGAGAACGTTAGGCATGATTAGTGGAATTTCTTCCACCATGCCCACTTTGGTCTTATCACGATATGGCTTACTATCACTATATGGCTTCCTCTCATGTCCGTTCATCGTAGAGGATGGCGGGCAAGGATCGTCCCATTCTGATTTTTGCTTCTTGGTCATCAGACTGACTTGACGTTTGAAGAGTAAGTTTTTCTGCCCCACCGTGAGCTCTTCTCTCCTCAGAGTGGGGTCAAGTCTGCCTTGTTGATCAGAGTAGGGTGTCGCTTCTTCTCCTGACTTGGGGGAATGCACGCATGGACTTGGGTCGATCCATATCGATTCTAATATTTTCCTTTAAATTGCTTCCTGACTCGGCCCCAGCTCATCTAGCAGTTGTCTCTTTTGCCCTTGTAGGTCCGGTTCGCCTGGTTCCTTAAGCATCTGGGTGGTCAGGGCCCTAAGGATGCCTGGTAATGCTGGTGGTGATAGTATTTGGCTCGCAGGCGTGGTACCTCCCTTAAGCTTACTTTCCATTAGGCCCCCTTGATCAGGTGGCTTCTCGTCCCCTTCTACTTGAACTATCCTTGTTGACCCGACTGGCTGTGGAGGTTTACCGAAATCCATAATTGCCTTTTCAATGTCTTCATCATTCGGACCCCCAGTTAGCCCTGCATCGAACCATTCAGCCGCCTCTTTCTTCAGATGTCCATTTGCACTGAAATCAGTAGGTGTTTCTTTGAAGAGATCCCTTTCCAGACACTTCTGCACTCGGGGTTTGGTAATTATTGCTGAATGTAAGCTCTCACTGTCCTGTGGTTGCTTCCCATTCTTATCAATGCCAAATGTCAGCCGCTCCCATTTAAAATTCAGATGCATCGTTTCATTGCGGACGTCGATGACTGCGCTTGCCGTAGATAGTAATGGTCTTCCTAAAAGGATCCCAACGGACTCCCCTGCTGCTAGCTCTATCTTTTCCATGACGAAAAAGTTAGCTGGATACACGAACTTGTTCACCTTGACGATTTCGTCTTTCAGGATTCCCTTTGGAAGAATGCAAGACCCGTTTGCTAGTTGTAACGTCATCTTAGTCTTGACAAGCTCGGGTTCTCCTAACTTCTCATACACCGAATATGGCATGATATTGACGGAAGCTCCTAGGTCACATATCGCATGCTTCACCTGAATGTTTCTGATGGAGATTGGGAGTGTGAACGCCCCCGGGTCGGCTTCCTTTGATGGGAGATCACCCTTCTGGATTTCCACAGGTACATTTCTTGCCTTGACCTTCCTCTCCTCCTCGGCAACCTGTTCAAGGATATCAGCCTCTTTTTTTTCAACTTGATCAAGGGCTCTGAATCCAGCACCTTCTCAGGAGTGGCTTCTGTTATAGGTGCTGGAGAACTTGCAGAGGGGCTTTGATCAATCTCTTCTGATTTTAGAGAAACTGCGTTGACATTCTCTCGCCCAGCAGGCTGCTGTACTGTAGCTGGAATCTTCCATTCATTACCCCTCAGTTCGCCTAGTGATGTGGCAACTTGAGATAGCTGCTTTGTGAGCACTTCTAGTGCAGCCCTCTGCTCCCTCTGGGCTTCCTGGACTTCCCGCTTGAGGGCACTCATTTTTTACGCTGGGAAGAAACGATCCAAAAATATCATTCGGAATTCCGCCCAGGTTCTGATTGAGTTTTCTGGAAGTCTTGACAGCCACACTCCAGCATCTCCCTTCAAGACGAAGGGAATAGCCTTCAGCCTATAATCTTCCGACATGGATCCAGTCAGAACGGGTTGGATATCACAATATCAGCAGAATTCCTCCAGGAAGACGTACGAACATTCCTTCGGGAGGTCGTAAAAGTGGGACAAGACGGCCAGCACTCCTGATTTGATCAGCGATAGAACTGCATCGCAGGAGTAAAAGCGATGGCATGGGTGGGCTCCCTCTCGTCATGGGCGTGCAGAGATCCAATTCCAGAATCATTGTCGATGTGGGCCATCTCCTCTTCTGCTTGCTTAAGTGGTGGCTTTGGTGGTGTATTCTGCTCTACTTCTTCTCCGCCGATTTGTTGCTCAGGGGCTACTGCTAAGGCGACTCTGTAACGGGTTGTTACAACTGCGTCCTCCTGAACTCTCCACTGAGCGTTCGTGTTTTTGAGCGCGAACGGGTTGGTCTAGTGTTTACCACGATAGTACCTGTTCATAAACGGAAGGAGAAACAAATTAAAAAGAAACAAAACTATTTACACCTATACGCTAAACACATCTGTGAAACAACACCATTTTTCCCCGGCAACGGCGCCATTTTTGTTGAGACTCGGAATGACGGATCGGATTAATCAAGGTTATATGGAAGATAACCGAACCCGGTGGATAAGTTAGCAAATTGTCGTTGCCACTTGATCAAGTCAATCCATAAACCGACTCACGCAAAGAAAATATTTATAACTCCCAAAGACTCGCACTACTTTAACAGTGAAGTGGCAAGAATCGGGGTCGATCCCACAGAGAAATATGTGCTGTGAGTGTGTGTTTAGTGAATAGGGGGTTTGGCTGCGGCTACGCTTTAACTTGGGAGTTTGTTTTAACTACTGGATTTATGCTAGGCAGAATTTAAACTAACTACTTGATTAAACCACGGAACAGTAAATCATTTAACATTCATTATAACTAGGCACATGGAACAATATTTAAAAGCGAGAAATTAAACTGCGACAGTGAACTTGAAGATCTGAAAACAAAAGAACTTTGATTCCAGAATAGATCTCGTCCAAAACGAAAACTAGCTACGAAATTGAAAGAACATAAAGCGAGTAAAGGCCGAGCGATTCTCGGTTGGAAACTGGAAACAGCGCCGGACAGAACTGAAGCCTCTGTCGCACTGAATCACTTACGCTTCACTAACAGAAATTCTAAACTAAGCTAGCTAAGAACTGGAACGAAAGTTAACTAAACCAAGCTAAAACTAAGAACTAACTACAAAGCGGATAAAGGATTCTCTATTGTGGTGTCGCAGCCTCTATTTATAGGCACGCCGCAGCGATCCTCCAGTAGGGATAACAACCTTGTCGGCGAATATTCGCTTTCTGCCAGGACCGCGCGTCTCTTTGGTCGACACGTATTCCTCCTTCTAGAAGACAGTGGTCCCTTCATAGTAGTATGGTGTCCTTTGTATCAGCACGTGTCCTCTTCTCTTTGCCAATGGTCCCCGCCTAACTGCTTGATCACTCCCCTTGATCAATCTCCCTGATTTCTTGGCCTTTTGCGTCCTTTGTGCCGACTTGATCAGTTTAGCCTTGATGCCTTGGTTCAAGCTGCATTCCTGCACTTAACACTTGTTTTGCGCAATAAACAGATCAAGTGGCGTACTTTTTACCCTTTAAACCGATGCATGAAATGAGTCCTTATCAGAGTTTCAAGACAATCACAACATTTTAATTAACTTGCTCAACACCACCAACCGTTAGTCGCCGCTCAACCTGCACATAGGGAAAACACATACAAGGCTGAGTTAGTACTCAATGGACTTATGCCGAAAATAGTTTATCAAAGTATTATTTATCATGCCATTTTCAAGTGTCAATCGGGGTTTTATCTTTAGAAAGGGCCGAAGCACCAAAATATTCCTTCGTTCAAAAGTCACGGTCGCGCAACCATTTTTCTCATCGATGTTTACCGTATCCTCATTCTACATGACAAGGAATGCGGCTGCAAACCAGGTCACTAGACCGGCCAACCCGTACGCTGACACACGGTCTAACATTGGTGTACACTAATCCAAGTAGGGTTTGCTTCCCTACGAGGATCCGAATTCGATTTAATAATAGTGGCAAGGCCACAACGGATAGGCACGACAAAACAAATCACGGCATGATAAACACAGATTTCATTCTCAACGATAAAGATTTAGGACGTTGTCCTTATTTTAAAAGAAAGCCCACCTCGACTGCTTAGATCTCAAGTACTTTCTTCCCTTTGCTATCACGCTTTGAGCGCGAGTTAACAAGGGTAGTGGTGATAGGACTGATGAGGGTAGTGGTTATAGGATTGGTGATGGTATTGTTGGAGAACCGAGAGAAGAGGTTGAAGGAGAAATACCCAATGATGAGGATGTAGAGGGAGAAGTCCCTACTGGTAGTATTATTGAAACTACAAAAGGAAAGAGGGGTGTAGAATAACAAATCCCGGAGGAATTGGAAGCCGAAGAAAGAGAAGAGTAGATCATCGATGAAGACGGTGATGAGAATGATGGGACCGAGAAGGTTGACATGGATGTAGACGGGTACGAACTGTCCGATAGGCCCGACGTTATTCAGGGGACCAAATTCATGGTTGTACCGGACGAGGGGCTAGAGTCGAAGGATACACCGGCCACTGCAAGGACAAATTGACGGAATAACCGTTGTGACAAGAAACTGGAGGAGACACGGGCGTCTACAAGGGCCAGACGTTTGCACCTGATAGATTTGGAAAGCGAAGAGGAGGTAGGGGATGATATCCCCGAGACCCAGGAGATGCGAGAGGAAACAGGGGAGGGGATCCTTCAGGCCCAGGAGAACCAGTCGAAACAGAGAAGTTCTCTCCTGAGGCCGAGGAGAAACACTATGCACAGGAGCGGAAACGAAAGGGTAAGCAAGAGGCTACACCCTTATAGAAGAAGCAAAGGCAAGCCTCATCCACCCTGAAGATTAGAGAAGCCTTCTCGAAACCAATTAGTGTCCCGTTTCCCGAACCAACAGAAAAGAATGAAGATGAAGAAGATGTGGAAATAAACCAGGTGGTGGGGCCAGCGTACGAGCCAATGGAAGTATTGCTGACAAAGAGGCTACTTGAGGCCATGGTCCACTTTGATGACTCAAAGCTGGCAGAGACTTGCAGTGGGCGCGCTTCAAAGGGGAAGCACGCAAAGGCCAGGAAGATGTACGACCCCCCATCCCTCCAGGAGATAGAATCGGATGAATAATTTCTATTGTATATCCGTGCCATCGGTTTCGATTGGCTGCTGGATCACTGCACGGCAGAGGTGCCCATCGCACTGGCCAAGGAATTCTTCACCTCATATAAGTTTAAGTCCACCATGGACCCTGACGCCGATTCTATTAGCTTCCGCCTCTTCGGTTAAGACATGGAAATGAGCATCCGAGAGTGGTCCTTGCGAATGGGGCTGTTTACGCGGGAAGAAGATGATGAAGGCATATGGAATGAGAGGTAGATTGGGCCCCGAAGAAGACTCCAGGCTTTGATATGCAGATGGCATGGGACCTGATTACCACCAACCACGGAGGGAATTTTAAGACGAGTTTTTCGAAGGGATTCCACATTGCCAAGCCGATACTCTGATTCGCGCATGTTTTTTTGGGGTACAATCTGCTAAGTCAGACTGGATCCGCCCTCATAACTCCGGAGCTCTATTTTACAGTGGTGCATGCTAAAGGGAGTAAAGGTCCACCTGGGTTATTGGATGGCCTACGCATGCAACTTTATGACTAGCCACACAGTACGCCATCTCTACACATGCCATCTCCTTGGTTCTTATCTACAAAGGAAGTTAGCATGAAGTTGGCAAAGTCAGTGCCTGGCCTGCAAGTCTGTGATGCCCCGGAGCCATTCAATGTGGCTTTCTTCTTCAACAAGGGACTCTACATATGAAAAATGTGAGATTGTGTTCTTTGATATGGGCAAGCCTGATGTGGTAACCGTGAAGAGGGAGTTGGAAGAGTCGAAAGGTCCATCTAATGCTGAGCGTGAGGAATGGAGGCGCGAGATGGGAGAGCTCTGAAATGATGTGAGCGTGCTGAGCAAAAATATCGCAAGGCTCACGGGGAGCATGGAGGTGCAGAATGGACAAATGGCCGAAGCCATCAATGTTATAATGAAGATGATTGCCTCAATGGAGAGGAGATTCCCCCTGGCCCAGCAAATGATGCCTCCCCGGCCTAGCAGCTAGTATAAGCAACTAGGCCCAGGGACCTCATCTCTCAAGAAAGCCCTTACTACTCCAGCAAGTCCCCCGACCCAGAAGAGAAAGGAAGTAGTGACCAATCCCACCACCACGACTGTTAAGAAGACTGTACCAAAGCAAGCAGCGAAGGAGAAGGAGGAACTAGCCCCATCGATTCCTAAGAAAGCAAAGGCTGACCAACATAAGAAGGTAGCCCAGAAGTCTGGCTCCCATGGGGGACCAGACACAGAATTAAACCCCCCCCAGTAACAAGTAATTTTACTTTTAGTAATTTTCTTTTCAGTTTTTTTAGCATGTTTTTCTACTTTGCATATTTTAGGTGTCTATTTGTATTTGTACTATGTGTTTTCTCCCACTTAGCCCAATTCTTAGTCTAAGTATAAGAAGTTTTTGCTGTTATAGCATGCTTTTGTTCCCGTAATCGTGTTTTGGTTATTTCTGTGATTGTTTCTTCTCCCACTTAGTCCATTGCTTGGCCTAACCGTGAGAAGTTTGTTTTCATGCATTTGTTTGTTGGTTGTTGTTCTATTACTTCTCCCACTTGGCTATTACTTCTCCCACTTGGCCTAAGTGTGAGAAGTTTGTATTTCTTTTCTTACTGAAGGATTTGTTGGTGTGTGAACTCTAACTGCCCTGTTCTCCACTTCACTGAAATGCTTGGGGACAAGCAGGATTGAAGTGGGAGGGGGAGGAGTTAGTGCAGTCACTCGAGCATGCATATAGGTTGTTAGTTTTGAGTCAGTAGAGTTTTAGTTTTTTAGGATTCTGTGTTTAAGTATAAACTAGCAAAATTAAAGCAAGATTCCCTTAGTTAGAGTGATCAAAGAGAGGATGCATGTCAATTTTGAGACCTCTTGCTTTAATAAATCAAAAGCCTTCTTAAAGTTTGGACGAAGTGAGAACGATAGAAAATGCCTTGTTTTGATCTAGTTGTGAAGCCTTCTTAAAGTGAGTTAAAAGCCTAGAGTAGAACACTTTCTACTATTAGAATAGGAAAGGTAGGTTGCCACTTGATGCTTAGGGGAAAATGACATAGGGGAGTGAGGACTAAAGGCAATAGGAGAACCTAATTGAGCTTAAAAAAATTTCGAATCTATTGAACCCGCCTCATTGTAAGGGCACCCATTAGTTAACCAAGTTGTCCCTTTCTAGTAAAATGGCCAGGAACTTCTATAAAAATTGTCCCTTCCTTTGACACCTCAACCTTCATTTAATGTGAACAAGGGGGCGGAGTGGAGTCAACTCACCATTCGGGATAGGAAGTTAGGTTGAGAAACAGGGGAAAGTAAGTAGAAAGTTAGAAAATAAAACGGTCATGAGCTTCTGTAACCTGACCCGGTAGAAATAATAGTTAGAAAATGGGCAGGGAAACAATTGTGCAACCTGACCCAAGAAACATACGAAAAAAGAAGAGAGAAAAGAATATATATGCTTAGAAAATGGGCAGGAAAGTGAATAGCCAGACCCAAGAAAAAAATCAAAAAGAAAGTTAGAAAGTGAATAGCCTGACCCAGTAGAAGGAAGTTAGGCAATAAGGCCGAAATGGCCAGGGAACAACTCCAAATTTTGGGATGTTAGAATTGTAAATAAGGAGGTTATTTCCATCTTTTGTCCCTAAGTTCACATGTCCTTCGCTTATTTGCACTCATACTTTTTGAACTTAGACCCCTAGGATTCTCACCTACATACATTACAATCCCTTGGCCCCGATATAACCAAATGAAAGACCTTAAGGCACTTTTCCTATGTCAATAGAACCAAGGCATCAGGGGTATGGCAAAAGCATAAATGAGTGAATGGTCCTAACATTTCTGGTGAGGAATGAGTGACCGAGTGAATCCAACAATTAGAGAAAATAGAGGTTATCTTGACGAACTAACAAACTGACTAGGTAGACGAAGGGAGGGGGATGAATATGAGACTGTAGACGATTGGAGAGACCTTAAGCTTGTGGGGACAATTGCTAAAACTTGAACCAATTTATACATCTGTGCTTATCTCTATTCTTTTTGTTTCTGATTGATTTCTCTTGTGTGTTTGCGTCTGTTGTCTAAGTCTTTTCGTGTCTAGGTCTAGGAGTTTGTGTTTGTTATTTTTCTTTAAGCCATTTAAATAATAAACAAGCACGAAATTTACCTTATTCCTTTATTTTGTCTTTCATACCTGAGGGCAAGTATGGTTTAAGTGTGAGCAGTTTGATAAGGCCAATTTTATGCATCAGTTATGGGGTTAAATTCTATGATTTCTGTGAACTAATACACGTTTTAAGTTTAGGTGCGTAGATAATCTGGCAGGTCAAGGAAACGGAAGGAAAAATCTATAAGCAGAGTAAACTGATGGAAAAGAGGAGTGAAGACGTCAGTTTGCAACCTGACCTAGGAGATCGAGGAAGCAGCTGTGAGTGGAAAAGTATCTTTTTGAAGGGCTTTCTAGGAGGGCAAAATCGGCAATTCAGCAGAGAAACTACCCTAGAAGTTCGAGTCTCAACTATAAATAGAGACAACATGAAGAGAGATGCATCACCAATCATCATTCACATTTTCGTTCTTAGCTCATCACTTCACACACATTTCTCTGTGCACTTAAGCACTTATGGGGTAAAATTCTGGGAGTTCGTGGTAGCCTAGCTCAGTTTCTATGGTGTAACACCGTCCTTGTGAAGGGCGAAGATACAATTTACTGTTTTCTGTTGTTTTCCGTCAATTTAAGCTGAGACTTCACCGTTTTAGAAGCTCGGCGTTTATTGTTTCAGTGTTGAACCTTAAATAACGTAGCTATGGAAGTCTATGTTCTATGTTTAGATAATTCTGATATTTGATTGTTGGTATTTACTGTTTTGGATGTTTTTCGCAATTGATGTTTGATTTTGAGTAGAGATCGGTTTGATCGAAGTTAATTTGTCGTTGAATCAGTTGAATCGAAGTTGAGGAGTATGGATTTGACGTATTGGAGTTGGTTTTTGGTTGATCTGAGTTGAATTGTTAAACGGAGTTTTGGATCTGAGTCGGGATGTTCTGAATTTTGCATGGTTATGGATGTTTACTGTTTTTTGTTTGTTTGCTCGGCCTATTAGTTTAGATCTAGTCGTTTTGTGTTTGATCGTAACGTTTGAAGTCGATTTTTATTGCTTTATTTTCATATGTTGATGCTCTGTTTTCGTTTATGTTATCTTAACATTAGAAGTTAATTAGAAGTCGTATCTGTCATCTTCATCTGTGTTGTTTACTTTTTGCAGCTTTTCTGTCGTACTAGTTAATTCAGGAAAATGGTCCCCACCGCATGTTAACGTTCTGCTTAGCACTTTTAGGAAACCCGTTTACTTGGTCAAGTAGTTTGGTATTAAATTTCTGTAGTTAAACCTTCATTTTTGTTATCCATCCATGCGTACATTCTCTTTCTGTTCCCTAGGTCTAGCAGATAGGATAGTCACCTTTAATTTCTCTCCCAAGTCTAGTAGTTAGTCAAGTCTTAACCCATCAGCTGCGCGGCAGAAGCCGACCCCTTCCAAGTCCTCTGAACAGTTGCTTACCCCGTCTGCCTCTGTAGGATCGATCCTTACTCCCGATACTAAGAACTGTGCTAGGGTATTTTTAGTTGGAATTTGTATAACCATAACTGTGAACTCAAATCCCTGGAATTCCCTTATCTCTATACTTTTATCTCCGTGATCTATTTGCAATTAGTTGTTTATTGCTTTCAAATTCTTCTTTGTTTTCAAAATTCCCAAATCTTTCAGTTTTTCCAAATAGTAATTGAGTTTTAGTAGAGGATAAACAGTCTGTGTTTATTTTCCCCGTGATCGATATCCGGTACTAACCTTTAGCTATACTAATCCTACTCTGTATACTTACAGGTATTTATAGTGCTAACAAAAAGTGCATCAAGCTCTTTGGCACCTGCTTGGTCTAAGTGTGAGAAGTTTGTTTCTCTGTTTTGACACTAACAACCATGTATTCCACTTCATCAAGTCACTTGAGGACAAACTGTAGTTAGTGTCAATGTTATGTGTTGATTAGCTAGGAATCTTCTGTTAGTTGTTTGAATTTATTTGTTTTTAGATAAGAACTGGTTTAAGAAAATAAAGGCAAGATTCCCTTAGTAAGAGTGATTGAAGAGAGGATGCATGTTGATTTGGTAGTTTGAATTGGAGTTTGATGGGGTGATATACCTGTGATAAATTGTTGAGTGGGATTTGTTGGAATTAATCATTGCTAAGTATCATTGTTGGGTGTACTTGAATTAGCTTCTTTTTGGGGATGGAATTTGAATACCCCCTTTGACTTGATTGTTGATACGCATAGTTCGTGTTCATAGCATTGTGAGGCTATTTTATCGTGCATGACTTGTGTATGTTTTTGAGCTTATATTGTTTTGCATGATCATGGTCTATTGTTGAAAATTCTTGCAAATTATTAGGGGATAAAGATAATGATGGGGATGATTTTTTAATTAAGGTAGATTAATTGGTCTTGCATGAGATAATTTTCACACCTTGATTTGGTTCAAGTTTGGGGGATTGCCAAATATTATATGTTATATCCTACTGCAATTTTCTTCATTCTATGCTCACATTGTGAATTTGTAGGTACAAAGGCATCCCAAAGGAATTCCCAAGATGGGGGATAACTCATGAGCTTCAAAGAACGTTAAGCTAAAGACGAAAAACAAGCGCTTGTTGGGAGGCAACCCAACATTTTACACTTTTATGTTTCTTTAAGTAGTTTTGGTGTTTAATTTTCGTTTTTGTGTTATTGAAATTTTCTCAGGTTTTGGACTCTCCCCATCGACCGTTGTAGCGCGCGTAGCGGCCCCGCTGGACACTCGCTAGAAACGTTCTGACTCGTCACCAGCAACCGCTAGAGGGCCCCCAGCGACCTCTGCCCAAATACAGTTTTCCAGCCGCAATTTTTTGAATTTTTTGAATTTTTGCCCTGTCCAGCCACTACGCGAAAAATTCAAGGTATGTTTTCTTTTTAGTAGTTTACTTATGTCCCTACCGACTCTACAAACTTACTTTACACTTTGTTGTAAATAAATTTGGGGCGATGAAGTGGTGGACCGTGAGTTTAGGTTTTTGCTTTAGTTTTTAGGTTTTTAGTTTAAGTTTTTGTTTTAAAAATCCGAAGGTGAATCCATGTCATAAACATAGCATGAAGAACTTAGAAATATGCATGTTTAGGGACACATTAGATCGAGTTTCCAATGATATAAAGTACTTTTCATCTTTGATTAAGTATGGCTTGATGTTTTGATTTGATGGTTTGGTGAAAAGGTGCATAATTAGTGAATTGCTTGTTTGCCTTGAATCATGCTTATACCTTGTGAGATTTGAGCCTAAATTATTTCTTGTGTGATTTATCTGCATGCATGTATATGTTTCTAAAACTTGCTCCTAATCTGCCTAAGTTTACATAGTATTTAATTGTATTAAGGAGGATGTTAGGCCATCTTTTCTTAGATACTTTTATTCCCAAATTTTCGACCCTCTCAAAAATTTTCCCTTTGCAGCCAACTTTTGAGCCTTTAAGCGTATTCTTTGAAAGCCAAATAAATGGGGACAATTCGTTGGGTTAGTATAGTTTTTATTAACTTTTGTTAAAGAATTGGAGAGATAAGGAGGAAAAATATAAAAAGTGGTGTGCTTAATTGTAAAAGTGTGCTAATTGTAAAAGTGTGCAAGTTGTTAAACAGAAAATTGCAAAAATGTGTGCTTGATCTAGAAATGATGCTTATGAAAAAAAAGGTTATGAAGAAAAGATAGAAAAATCAAAGGTTTGGAAAGTCAGTTGAAGCAGAAAAATTAGTATTAAAAGTGTCTAGGAGTTTTAGAAGAGTGGATATTTTTTGTTTTTAAAGTCACTTTTTAGCTAAATATTCATCACCTACCAAAGAGTCTACATTACAATAAAAAATAAAGACCTTTCGGACTTTTGATGCATATTCACATCTAGTAGAGGAGGAATTAGACTTTGAGCAAGCCTATGGTAAATTTTACATGATGCATGATTTGAGTGCTTATACACATTGTCGTATACACTTTGAGAGTGAGAGATAAATACACTTCCCATCTTTGGAAGTTTACTACATGTGAGTGCATGAATTTAAGGTGTTCCACTAGTTAGTAATGAAAGTGCACTAATAAGCCTTGCTTGATTTGATTGTGTTAATTCATGCTTAATCTATCTTTTCCATAATTTAAGGCAATTATGACGTCTATTTATGTTTCTTTCTTATTTTGCTTGAGGACAAACAAATATTCAAGTTTGGGGGTATGATACGCTCGGATTTTGCACTATTTTAAGGCCACTTTGTGGTCCGTTTTGAGTGTCAAAATTGGATTACATGTCCATTGTTTGATAATTTTATCTGTTTGGGTATTTTGACGTGTTTTGTGAGAAATGTGCAAAATAGAACTAAAAAAGAGCATAAAAACGTCAAAGTTCGGAAGCTGGAGCAGAAGGCAACCCAGCAGACCGCTGGAGCTGAAAATCACTCCAGAACGTTCTGACTCTCTCCAGCACCCGCTGGACCCTTGCCAGCGCCCGCTGGGCATGTTCGCACACGATAACCTCTGTTCAAACTCAATTTTCTAGCGATTCTGAAGCCTGATCAGACCGTTGTACATACCATTCTCTTCGTCTTTGAAAGAGCTTCGAGTTGGTACCTTGATTATCTCAATAGAAGTTCTGTGGAGAAAGTTATGGCAATTCTACCAAACTCACACAAAGCTGTCACGTGCAGAAGTTAAGGCGGAAATTCAAGGAAGGAAAGAAGACATTACCTTGTGAAGCCAAATCGTTTCCTTAACCTATGGGGCAAGAAAATTCCATATTTTCTATTGCTAGGAAACTTTTTACCAAGTTTAATCCTTTTCAAGCCTATATATACCTCATAACCTGATTCATAATATTCTTCAATTCATAGCCCCCAAAAGGGTAGCCTTCATGACTCCTTCTCCAACCTTAATTCTTCATCTAGATCTTCTTTGTCCCGAATAATTCCAGAGCTTAAATTTGAGAGTACTTCATAGTGCAAGGGGTTGACGAAGGAATCAAGAGAAGCTCGAGCTACAAGGATTTAACCTTTGGCTTTTATTTGCTTTATGAATTCCCTACAATCTATGTTTTTAGCTTATTCTATCATGTATAACTAAACTCATAGGATTCTAGGGATGTGTTAGTAACGACTTTGGTTATACAATTCTGTTTTGCTATTTAATATCAGTTTTATTTTTACTTTGTTTCTTCCCTAATTTGTAGGATATTGTTTCACGTTCGAGTGACACATTCTATTATTAATTAATATAACTTGATACATAATCGTGAGAGGAGGTTGGCGAGTTAGGTCCACTTAGTAGACACTACAATTAACTTAACTTAAAACGACACTGTTAATCGAGAGTGTGGACTTTTCAAGGGTCTTAAGAACTTTTATGAGTTACGGATCTCGGATTGAGAACCCTAGTGTTAGTAATCTACGCTTATGTCGTATGGTCAAAACTTAGGTGACTCGTACTACTGAAGTATTGTGATATGGTGTTGTAGTTGGAATTTGTATAACCATAACTGTGAACGCACATCCCTGGAATTCCCTTATCTCTCATTTATTTATCTTTGTGATTTATTTGCAATTAGTTGTTTATTTGCCTAATTTACTTGCTTAATTTATTTGTTTTAATTATTTAAACCCAAAACTCTTGGATCTCTAGATAGTATATGATGCTTAGTACATGTTAGCTAGTTGCAATTATATTCCCCGTGTTCGATATTCCGGTACTGACCTTTAGCTATACTAGATCTACCATATATACTTGCAGGTATTTTTAGCGCTAATAAAAAGTGCATTAAGTACCTTGAAACTATAGTATGTTTTTACTTACTTGCAATAGGTTTTGAAATAATTCAACACATGCTTCATTCGAATTCATTGAGCTGGATTTTTACTTACTTCTATTAGTTTCAACTAAGTCTTGTGGCATTTATATTTAATAGGTATTTGGGTTGGACTATACTAGTTATGAGTTGGGCTGAAGTTTTGATTAAGTTTGGGCCTGGAAATTGAATAATAAACTTGGTCCGAATTAAATCTTGGAAAATTGATTTTTATCATGTAAATCAAGTTTAAATTAAGTTTAATCGTGTAATATTGGGTTCAGGTCATCGCGTGTCGTGTCAACCCATATTATATCGTATCGTTAACGGGTTTGGGTCGTATTCAGATTTAAAGGTAGCAAGTCGAGTTAGAGAAGATATCAACAGACGTACATAAGGTAAAGAAATTCCTGCCCCTCCAGAAAACATGTCTCGATCCGTGACTAAATTTAAGGATCGAATTTAAGTATTGCAACAACTATTACAACTAGACAGAAATATATACTATCTATTTAATATGCGGTTCGACTCTTCTTTCGCGATCCGGGAATGAACCAACAAAGAAAACCCGGAAATGAGCTTATCTATCACATTTATTTGAACCATCAGAAGCTTCTATTGTTATAGCAGTAAATTAACAAGAAATTAAACACCCAAACAAGCAGACATATAAGTTGATAATAATGGAATTTAGGCTCCACAATATTCCTTGAGAGGATCCGGCGAAGCCCTACCAGCATCTGTGCTAGTAAAATCAACAAACTTATAGTAATCAAAGGCTTGTAGAGCAAAGGGTGACCTTCATCCACCAACTCTTCTGGAGTCTTAATCACGCCCCCTTCTTTCGGAGCCGAAAACAATCTAATAGAGTATCGTGCTTCATCCCCGCTCACCACCACCCTGTGGCTTGCAGCATGCAGTCACCCGTTTGTCCATGCTTATAAATGACGCGTATCGGTAAAGTAAAATACGAGATTCATTACAAATGAAAAGGCCGAAAAATTATAAAAAAATTATGATCTCCATTCATGAAAAAATAGTCTCAACAGTAGCTTACGCGCATTTTAATGAGAAATTAGTGAAATGAAGAAATTACATGTTTTGAGTACGTTATATTTTGTAAATGAGGATAGTAGTAACATACATGGAGAGAGTTCCCGACTATGACAACGAATGAACTGAGTGATGTTGGATCTACAGGGATCCAAGTTTTGCCATCTTTGGTAAGAATCTGCAAACCGTTAACATGATTGAGCTGATGCAATGTGGACAAGATGTTATTGTCTTTATGGGAAATTAATCCGAGCAGTTGAGTGAGGCGTTCGAGGTGCCTCGTACTTCTGGAAACGATAGACGTAATCCGAGGAGTCGAAGTGTTCATCTATGTATTTTTCCAGTCCAAGACTCTCCACCACCATCCTCCTCACAATCTTGTCCAGTTCAGACAGTTTCTCACTGTATAGCTGTATATCTTTATTGTTACAATAGTACACACAAGAAGGAAATAATTTGTCTTAATGCACAATTTTTTAAGTAATGTTAGATGAAAGCTTGAAATATAAGGCACCCCAATTGATGTTTGCAAATAAACACAAACAATATTCAATAAAAATTAATGTAAAAAAGAAACTATGTAGAACACTAGTACATAAATATCATAAGAGGCTCAAAGGAGACCGAGTAAGGCAAGTTACTCGAGTAGGAATCACCTATATACGTGTGAAGTGTGGTCGCTTCATGAAACGCACTTATGAATCCAAAGTGGTGTCCAAGACCGCAATGGACACAAAACGTGAGAACGGGTGAGGTTGAGGTGTTTAAGTGTTAACACCTTTGTTTCGGTGCACGCCGTGGAGGAATAGTTCAAAGCATCGCG
The DNA here is from genome assembly GCF_004379255.2 of Salvia splendens. NCBI lineage: Eukaryota > Viridiplantae > Streptophyta > Magnoliopsida > Lamiales > Lamiaceae > Salvia > Salvia splendens. Next base: position 32,676,103 of record NC_056046.1, read on the forward strand.
CTACTAGTCCGCCTGTGTATCCGATGGTGCGAACTATGGATGGTCAAGGCCAAAAACTACATATCCTTATGCTTATATACCTCATGAGGGTTGAGCTTGTGTCTGCATGCATATGCATTTGGCTATTCCCACTCATGTGGGGGATTGTTGGAATCTTGTATTTAAGATGTCCGGTCAACGAAGTTTGACGAATGTGACGAGACATTTAATTCTGCGAAATTAAATGGTATAGCGTCGATCTGTTAGGTTTAGTATACTGAAAAACATGTTTCGAGCGAGTTCGCCTTGTTTCGAACGAGTTCGCGCGAATAGAATCTTGCTTGTATACGGAAAAACTCTACAATCTACTTTTGACCCGATTCAGTATTATTCGAGCATTTCACACGAATAGAATCAGTATATTATTACATTGTGTTTGCTTGTGCGTTTATAAGATGTTTTATAAGCATTTAAATGCATAAGAAGTAAACAAAGCCTAAATCTTTTGCTTAGTAGACTGGTCATGGGCTGCGCTCACTTTAAGGTACTACAGTCGGTTCGAAGCAATGCTTTGCAAAAGAAAAGAAGAATTTCACAACCTAGATAGGCTTTGACTACCTATCATGAAAGGTTGCAATGTCAGTCCGTTTATTTCTAAGCCTTATTGAATAAGATGACGTTGGTGTGGTATAGCACTGAATGGATCTAACAGCAAGACGTGTCTTTTTGCTATCTACTGAGAGACTAGGTCTTGATAAATATCTATTTCTTAATCTACATACGTTAGCATTGAGCATACGACATTGAGTATCTACTACTTTGACTTACCAAAGGTGTGGGTTTTTCGTCACCCAACGATCCAGGTATATTGGGTAGTGGTGATCATTATCTAGCGGTGCTAGGATTGCTATTATGTTGAATCGTGCGCGAGGTGAGTCTCGTTTGATAATGTCCTCAAGAGGAGCTTGAACAAGGTTTTATTATTCAGAAACTGGCTAGTTGGAGTTTTATTACTCTATGAATAATAAATAAGTGTTTCTTGCTAAGTCCACTCTAGGAATTAATAAGATGTTAATTAATTAAGTCCATAGCAGACATTAATTAATAAATGGACATTTATATCTTAAGCGCGGGAAATAAATAATAAATAAAGTGGAAACCCGGATTACTTGTAATTTCGGATTTGGATGGGGAGTTCAATATTACTTCTGTAGTGGCTGCTCGTAATATTCCAATATAAGCTTGTATTAAATTGTGGGTTCAATTTAATTAGTAAAAAGCTAATTGGGGGAGCCCATATCAAAACCTTCCATAGATCCCTGACTGGGCCCAATATGAACTATTATAAATAGGAGAATAAAGAAGATAGAAAAACACAATTTAATTGTCATGAAAATTTCGTCCACTCTCATTTTTATGAAGAGGACGATTTTTTTCTAGAAACTCTCCTCCGTGAGAAAGTTCTGTGTTCTTTATTCGAGTCCTAGTGTTTCGATAAGATCAGCCCACCCTGATGTTGGAATACAGTTCGGGACACCAGTCAGAAGATCCGTGGTTTAGTATTGAAGATCATCATGGAGAAGGCGCGAGCAATCGACGATTCTTTGGAGAATCAAATCGGTAACTCTAAACCGTAGAATTCATGTTTAGGATTTATAATTTATGAGCATGAATTATTTGCATTCTAGCATGCAATTCTGTGTTAACATGTGAATTGATTAATCTCATAATCGGTCAAATAGATCCTATGTCTGATTTATTTGTTTGTACAAGTCTTCCGCTGTGAAAGGGGCTCTAAACCCCAACAATTGGTATCAGAGCCAATTTTTGGCTCTGATTATGTGGATTAATTTCATGTTATGTGAATTGCTTGAATGCATGAATTTCTTCGTTTGGTTTGTGTTTTTGTTTTTGTCCAATTTGAAAAACACTAAATACGAAGAAAACAAAATTGCGCTGCGTGTTTTAGGAATTACGTTCCTTGTTCAAATTGATTCTCCTAATGCATGTAATCTTTGCAATAATTACATGTTGTAGATTACTTGGCGTGATTACGTAGCTTTATTATATGATTGCACAATCAATTAATTAATGAAATTGTATGCGACGTGATTAATAAATGATATCCGCAAGGAATCTTCGTCGTAGTCCAGTGGCCAAGGACGGCGGTTTTCCTTGAACAGCGCCTGTGGCTGCCGGAGGCGCAGCGGAGTGCAGCGCCGGCGGTGAAGCATCGACGCAGCGGCGTCGGAGTTCTCCGCAGGGCTTCAAGGGGCAGGCTGAGTCGGCAGCCCAAGCCTGTTGGCTGGACAGTTTGTGCGATGCGGCACAGCAGCTGCAGCGAGAGCAGCGACGCAGCTGCATGATTGCAGCGGCGATCTGCGATCGCGATGGCAGCGGAGTTCCGGGCAGCAGAAGCTGGAGCCACGCCGATGCAGTAGCGTGGGAGACGTCAGGGCCCCGCAAGCTTGTGATTCGAGTCGGAGCCTTTCGCAGGCAGTTTCCCGGACTCGAGTTTGACGACGCAAGATTAGGATTTGTCTAGGAATAAATCATGGATTAATTAGATTCTTTCCTTATTTAATGGATTTATATGGATTTTATTCCAAGATGAATCCTAGTTATATTTGGAAAATAATAATCTAATTTTTATCTATATCCTATGGATTTATATGGATTTATTCCTAGACAAATCCTAGTTGGATTTAGATAATAATAATAATATTATTTTATTCTTATCCTATGAGTTATATGAATTATTCATAGATAAATTCTAGATAGATTTGGATAGTGATAATATAATATTTTATTCTTATCTTATAGATTTATATGGATTTGTTCCTAGATAAATCTTAGATAGATTTGAATAATTATAATATAATATTATCGTATTCTATGGATTTATGTGGATTTATTCCAAGATAAATCCTAGATGAATTATGATAAATATTTATATTAATTTATTTTATCCTATGGATTTGAATAGATTTAATTCTATTAAGACAAATCTTAGATGGATTAAAATAAGCATTAATCCAAGTTATCCTTATCTTTTGGATTTATATCCTAGATAGATTAGGATAAAGATGATATATAAGAAAATCCTTATTGGATTTAGATAAACTTACTTATCTAAGAAATCCTAAGTAATATATGATACATTCTAGATGTCTATTCTAAATAGAATTAAGATTTGTATAAATCTTGGTTGATTGGATTTTATTTATCGTATGGATTATAATAGAATCGTTTCTATCTAGTAATATCCTAGAACGATGTAAATAATGATAATCCTATATCAACGTTATCTTGAATTGGAGGATTTGATTTTATCGAAATAAAATCTAGAATGATCCTAAATGGATTTAGATGGTTAACACTATCTTGATAAATCCTAAATGAATAAGGATAATAATTATCCAAGATGAAACATAATTATTTAATTGATTCTCCCTTTACTAGATTAAATAATTGTAGTTAATTATCCAGTGTGTTAAATGTCATGCATTAAATGGATTTATCTGTTTATTTGGTGTTTATCTTTATAAGTGGATTATCTGCATTATCTGCTTATGTGATAATTATGAAAAAACCATATAAAATATCTAAGCGATAATTACAACAAGTGCGTTGTATATGGTCTCCATCAATTGGTCCGCAATTTAAGAAGCTTTTTTCTAATATTATCGCCACCTGCTCTTTGGGGACAATAATCATAAGAAATAGCGAGTTCATGAGGGCGGACTTCTAAAAAATAAATAGTATGAACTAGAATGTGGTTTCCAATATTATCCCCACCTGCTATGTGGGGACAATAATCCTAAGAAACTGCGAGATTCAGAAGTTCACACAGGATTTATGAGATAGCTTGATCTTGTTAGCAGCACATGAGCATTGTTATGGGAGTGTGTTGTAGAAATGAGACTCTGTAATGCTAAATTCGGTGGTCTTGCTTAGGCAACATTAGGCGGCCATGCCAATTTTATGGTCTCTGGACTATTCGTCGATGTTTGTGACCAGTAAAATTGTAAGATTTTAATGCGTATTGACCTCCTCTGGAGGATACAAAATTTTAATTTTACAGTTGCAAGATACATAATTGTTTTGTGGTTATTTGCGATTGTGTATTGAGCATAAGTATGTGATAATAAGTTTGTATGCCAAATCTTCATTATGTCATTCAATATCTTGTCTGCGATCCTTAAAGAAATAAACTCGAATGCCAAAATTATGTAGACTGGAAACGTAAATGGATAAGATTCTCATCGCTAAAACTTGGAGTTTATACTCACTGATTCATGTCCTCCATCTCCTCGACATAATTCCACGAAGATTGTTCGAGAATGCATGTTGCATGTACTTGACAAGTTCTTTGAGGAATAAGGTCAAGCTATTTCCTTATAATTAGCATGACAAGTCTTGGTTAGTGACGATGAGAGATGGATATCAATAGAATCTGTCAAGATGATTCGATTGGAATATCCTAGAGGGACAGAATGTTTTGAGGAATCTTTTGATCACTCAAATAGTGTTCTGACTCAAGTCATCGTCTAAAGTAATAAGAAATGACTACAAGAAGGTTTAACTGAAAAGTAGAAAACCTTCAGAATATTAGTCGTTATACTGCTGTTAGGGGAAAGTATCATGATAGATGACGAATTCATCAAGGCTTGTAGTTTTCCTAAGTCCTAGATTAGATACGGAAATGGGAGAGCCTGAATTGTCATCATAGTTTGTTTAAAGCGAGTGAAGATGCTTTGTAAGTTGGATTGACCTCTTTTAAAGAAGGACAATGACTTACTAGATCTGTTAGGATTTTGTTGCAGTGGGAGCTATTTTTGCTCAATTATTGTTTTATGGTCGATGTTTAAGGCATCATAGTATTGAAACAATATAAATGCAACAAGATTGAGTATGCGACAACACATCAACTTCTTAAACAATGAATGATAAAGTATTTATGGGTCGTAGTCTTAAGGCCTAGAAAATACTTAGCAATTGTTCAAACTGATCTAGAGCATCAAGATTTTAACAATTTGTTCGTTAAATAGCTTGAAAGTCGAAAATGTCTGTTTGATGCACTATGAGTTAGAATCATTTGATTCAGAATACTTATAGAAGTGCGACATAGAAAGACTAGCAAGTCTTAATGGTTTACATCATAGGAAGACGAGCAAAGTATTATGATCAGTAGTGGGAGTCTAATCTCCATTGACGAATCCAAGCATTCTTCTAAAGAATGGGATAGTTATGTAAGAAGAAATCGAAGTCGTTCTAAGACAAGTTTGATTAAGTGATGAGTTGTACTCATTAAAATCTTATCATTGATGGGATAAGCGTTAGAAACAATGAGATATACCTTATAGAAACTACCAACATCAATACCTTCTACAAAACACGAGTTGTGGACTACAGCGACTCTAGTCTAGTAAATCTCAAAGTGTAATGTTGTTCCAACACGTGTTGGAAAGGTATCCAAGTAATTGGAGTTGAGTACTTTGGTGTGTTTTTAGGTTGTCCCAAATGATGTAAGATTATAAGTTCTGTAATCTTCAAAGATAGAATTCTTGTATGAAGATCAAGAGAGGAACTAAAAGCCTAACATCGTGATAACTCTCAGGACAAAGAGAGATATCGAATTTTCCACATTACCAAGTAATCATACCATTAGAATTTTTGCACTAATAAAATCAACTTAAGAACCTAAGATTGTAAGAACCATGTCGTAGTGGGAGCGTTCCTAAGGAACATAACAAGTTCATGGGTCTAAGAGTGTCGCAAGACTCGGTCTTAGATTAACTTGAACATAATCCCTTTAACTACAATGTAGAATTGGTTCATTTGGATATTCATCCTTGAAAAGGTGATAGATTCCAAACTACAATCTTAGATAGACTACATGTTTTACAAGACTTGCAATACTACTTACAGGCTGTGTCAGTCGGTGGGAGCTAATATAATTGCAAGTGTAAATATAGATCTCAAATGACTAGACAATGACAATGGGCTATGCCCAAAGAGAAATATCATCTTCTCGCTGTCGTTGTGCCAAGATTTGTTCGATCCTACTGTCTATCGGAACTTACATAAATTAGAATGTATGTATTATGATTGTCAAGACAGCTTTCTATTAATAGAAGTCTTGAGGAAATCATCAACATGAAACATCCTAATGGGTATGTAATAAAGGGAAAGAAACACATGATTGGAAGCTTATGAAGACCTTTGTGGTCTTAGGCATACATCTAAATCAGAGTATGTGTTTTAGCAAAATTGTCAAATGTTTGGAATTTGACATGTGCCCTTAAGTGTGTTGTAAGCACAAGGAAGTTGAAAGTGCATTAAATATGGTATTATTGGTACTCTACGATGATGAAATCTATAAAAGTTGCAAACAACTAAGATTGGCATCTAGCGTAGGAAACTGGTTGTCTACCCAGTTTAAGATAAAGGATTAAAGAGAAACTAATTACATTCTAAGCATCTAATTCTTTAAGATTGCTAGAAAGAATGTTGAGATCCTCTTAAGAATCCTATATCTATACATAGCTTGGAACATTTTAGCATTAGAATTTCCATGCAAAGGTTTTTACCTTTCAAGATGGAATTGTCTTGTCTCTAGTCAAGTGTCGTTTGACACTTAGTGAGAACAAGAATTATGAGACTAGTTTCGGAGATAGATGTCTCATGTATGCTATGATGTGTACTAAGTTTGATATTAGTTGTGCTTTTGCATAGCAAGTATATATCATATTAACCATGGCGAAGGACTTTGATTGAGGTAATGGATATACCATAGTACTTGAGAAAGACTAATCGCTATATTCTAGTTTACCAGTCATTCATGTAATGTCCTTGGGGTTACACTGACTAAGTCCTATGACTAATCAGTGATCGAGTAACTCATCCTCATTATATGTGTTTACATTAGAAGTATACTCCTAGCAGCTTTGATCGTAAGTTTGAGTATGCCTATGAGTATTTTACTCTAGCAAAGGCTAACTCAAGGGACACACGAGATCATAAGCTAAGAATTCACATAGAGAGATGAAATTAATTAAAGATAAAGTATGCAACAAAGACATAGTAATGGAAAAGATATTATCAGAAAACAACCAAGCAGATTTTTCACAGAAAATGCCTTTGTGGCAACATATTTCAAACATGATGTGAAATGAATGGTAGTTCGATATATCTAGCTCCAAGACCTGCTTTGTGTATAAGTATGAGAGTTTTTGGCAGTGGTTATACTTGAAAGCATGTTTTGAGTATAAGTGGGAGATTGTTAGGTTTAGTATACTGAAAAGCATGTTTCGAGCGAGTTCGCGCGAATAGAATCTTGCTTGTATACGGAAAAACTCTACAATCTACTTTTGACCCGATTCAGTATTATTCGAGCATTTCACACGAATAGAATCAGTATATTATTACATTGTGTTTGCTTGCGCGTTTATAAGATGTTTTATAAGCATTTAAATGCATAAGAAGTAAACAAAGACTAAGTCTTTTGCTTAGTAGACATGTCGTGGGCTGCGCTCACTTTAAGGTACTACAGTCGGTTCTAATCAATGCTTTGCAAAAGAAAAGAAGAATTTCACAACCTAGATAGGCTTTGGCTACCTATCATGAAAGGTTGCAATGTCAGTCCGATTATTTCTAAGCCTTATTGAAATAAGATGACGTTGGTGTGGTATAACACTGAATGGATCTAACAGCAAGACGTGTCTTTATGCTATCTACTGAGAGACTAGGTCTTGATAAATATCTATTTCTTAATCTACATAGGTTAGCATTGAGCATACGACATTGAGTATCTACTACTTTGACTTACCAAAGGTGCGGGTTTTTCGTCACCCAATGATCCAGGTATATTGGGTAGTGGTGATCATTATCTAGCGTTGCTAGGATTGCTATTATGATGAATCGTGCGCGAGGTGAGTCTCGTTTGATATTGTCCTCAAGAGGAGCTTGAACAAGGTTTTATTATTCGGAAACTGGCTAGTTTGAGTTTTATTACTCTATGAATAATAAATAAGTTTTTCTTGCTAAGTCCACTCTTGGAATTAATAAGATGTTAATTAATTAAGTCCATAGCATACCTTAATTAATTAATGGACATTTATATGTTAATCACGGGAAATAAATAATAAATAAAGTGGAAACCTGGATTACTTGTAATTTCGGATTTGGATGGGGAGTTCAATATTACTTCTGTAGTTGCTGCTCGTAATATTCCAATATAAGCTTGTATTAAATTGTGGGTTCAATTTAATTAGTAAAAAGCTAATTGGGGGAGCCCATATCCAAAACCTTCCATAGATCCCTGACAGGGCCCAATATGAACTATTATTAATAGGAGAATAAAGGAGACAGAAAAAACACAATTTAATTGTCATGAAAATTTCGTCCACTCTCATTTTTATGAAGAGGACGATTTTTTTCTAGAGACTCTCCTCCGTGAGAAAGTTCTGTGTTCTTTATTCGAGTCCTAGTGTTTCGATAAGATCAATGTAACATCCCAAATTTTTGTGACCTTTATTTAATATTCGTCGTTTGGAAATTTCATTTATGAAATTTAATTTGTTGCTACGTGATTGAGTTTGAGTATGTGGAATAAATCATCATGGGGAAATTGGAATGAAGTGCTAGTTATATTTTAATGTGGGGAATCAATTTAAATAAAATCAGGCATCTTGTTCTAGCCGAAAAAAAAGGTGGCAATTGTCGGCCCCTCCAATTATTGGGAATTTTATTCTTTCTTGGATTTAATTACTTGTTTTAGGATATTCATCCAAATTAAATCCAATTAAATCTTGCCACATTTTATTCCCTCACCCCAATTGAATTAAGAGTTGAATTATTTCCTTGTGGCTAATTAAGCCAATTTTCGGCCCCCTATTTGTAGAGGAGAATATATTTGCTTCCTATTTTGTGAAATTCCTTTTATTCTATATCAAATTAATACCTAAGCCAAATTAATTGGGGATGTGAATATTTTCCTTCTATTGTGTCTCCATCCCACACGTTTTGGCTTAATTTCCTTGTGGAAAACGTATTTAATTGTTGCCTATTTTATGAGAGTCTTTTCCTATAAAGAAATTACCAAATTTAAATCCTATTCTATTTAATTAAGAATTTAAATAATTTCCTTGTGCACAGCCATCAACATTTTCGCCCCTCCCTCATTATTTCCTACTTGGAGATTTAATTTATTTTATTCCCTTGTTTATGGAATATTCATTGTTTTATTTCCTAAATTGTGAATCTATTTCTCTCCAAGTAAATACCAAATAAATTCCTTATTAAATTTCTAGCCATAATTTTCGAAATACTTGCCTTCCTTTTAATTGTGGGATTTTATTTATTGGCCTCTATTTTATTCCTCCACAATTAATTAATTAATTAATTTATGGGATTATACCTAGGACTATATAATCACCTAAACTAAACCCTAGCTATATAATCACCTAAACTAAACCCTAGCCCCCATCTCCCTCATAAATTTCGTGCCTCTCCTCTCCCTCTCCATATTCTCTCCAAAAATCCTCTATTCATCCTTGTTCTTGCATCCATTGAAGTTTATTTTCAAGTGTCTCCGACGAATCGCCTCCATTCTTGTTTCTACCGTTTGTTTTCGTGATTCGAGAAGGTATAATTAAGTTTTCTCCTCATCTCTTTCATTGAAACTTTATTCTTGAATCCTACATGCATATAGAGGGTGTAGGATTGATAGATCGCAAAATTTATCGGTGGGAAAGTGTGATTGCATAAGAACTTTGATGGTTATGTGTTTTTGATTGAATTCATGTGAAGTTGGATTGGAATATTTGGTTAATGATGTGAGTCTATGTGCAAACATGTTTATGAGAAACTTTTAAGCATGACTTTGTGTGTTTCAAGCATGAAAAATTTGTGTTTGTTCGATGGAAGAAGAAAACCCTATTTTTGAAACTATGAACCTGAAATCTGAGGAGTACGACCAGTAGCTTCTGATCTGTAATTGACCCATCAAACGATCAAATTTTGATATGAAATTTTTACTGAGTAAACTTCAAGGTCTTTTCTGTGTTTCATGTGAATTTCAGCCCTTTTTGTCGAAAAAAGAATTTTTAATAAATATTTGAAGTGGACTGCGCAAATCTGCCAGAAACTTGTGTTCTCGCCAAGAATGTTTCGTTTTCTGTATCACCAAACAAATGACCTCTGATTGATGTGATTCTTAAACTATATGAAAATTTTAAGTGTCTTCTTAGTCGTGTAAAATTTTCAGCCTTTTTGGGCATTGGATAAATTTATGGTGAAATTTTCAAATGAACTGCGCAGTGCTGTCAGAAATTTATGTTCCGACCAGAGAGTTTAGTATTTGATATGGCTGATTAAATGACGTGATTTCAGTGTGAAAATTTGTATGGATGAACTTGAATGTGTCTTCTGTGTTGTGACCAAAATTTAGCTTCATATGAGGTCGGGTGAATTTATAGTGATTTTTACAAAACGGTCGCACAGTTCTGCCAGTTTTCTGCCTTGTTAAAATGACTCTTATTTTCAAGTTTAAAAGTATTATATGATGCATGTATGTCCAAGGAACGTGTTTAATGATGTGATCACGTGTGATAAGTTGAAATATATTATGGTGTGTCTTTCCATCTTTGTGACGTATGTTGGGGTTGGGTAACTGAGAAAAACGATGAGAAAGAAACGATAGGACATGCATAGTAATGTGTTTTTGGTGGAAGGCTGACTTGTATTGTCATTTACAAGGGTGATTGTGTATTCGTGAACTCGGGGAACGAGAGTTGCCATAAGTTGGGTTGTGAATTGTTAAGCGAACGAGGTGGGCTTTCTTTTCAAACCTCTTTATTTTCCGAAAATACTATGTGGTGTTATAAGGGTGGTTTAACTGTTATGTCATGCCAAAATGTTTTAGTTTATGAGATTGTTGTCTGATGCCTAGTTCGTCTGAGCTTGCTCCGTTAGGCTATATGGTTGTGATGTGAAACGAATTCGGGTCTGAGTAGGGCCGCAAACCCTATCAGGCTGTGTACACTGGTGGGATCGTGAGCCGTCCTTGCTAGTCGGCCGGTCTCGTGGGCGAATAGTGTGGCCACACTTTCGTCGCACTGTGATTGATGGATTGATGTGAAAGTGGGGAGATAAATTGTCTGGCCAGACTTGAATTATTTTTGTGTTCTCGGGTTATTTTCTTACTACTTAAACTCGAGATCACTTGTATGGATGACATAACTATTATAAAATATTTTCGGCATGAGCCCATTGAGTACAACAAGTACTCAGCCCTGCATATTATTTTTCATATGTGCAGGTTGAGCGGGATGTTGCGGTGGATGTTGAGCTGGCCTAAGAACTAGGATACGTTGTGTCTTCATACATAGGCGTTATCCTTGACTCTCTTTTTAAACCTTATTTTCCGCTGCTATATTTTGAACTATGTCTCAAGACTATAATCTTTTTCGAATCGTGTTTGAACATGTATGGTTGTGTTAGGTTTTAACCAAGTAACTACGTTGTCTTTTGAAAATGATGTTTTCCGTGAATTAAATTAAATGTTTTACTTTAGAAGTTAATTGGTTTTCTTTAAGTTTATTTTCTCCGCTGCTTCTTTTAAAAATAGTTTTCATAAGTCATTTCTAATCAATAGTTAAATTATAATCTTAAATTTCTTTAAACTAAATTGTTTTTTTTAGTTAATTAAGTTTTCATTTAAAATGTTATCCATGCATGCCGGTCACGATCGCCGCGTTTGTGGTACCCCTAGTATGGGCGGTCGTGACAGAGTGGTATCAGAGCTTTGTTCTTTCGCTCTGGTCCGAGAGTCTTCTTTCATCTTAAGTCTACATTAGTGAACCCTTATTGACTAGAAGTGTCACGAAGGCTCAACATCCACGCATCACGCTCAACCAAGGAAAGTGAGGTATGTTTTAAGTTGTTGATGAAATATGAGAACGATGTATAAGATTGATGATATGATATGGATAGTTGGGGCAAAAGAATGCATGAGCAAGTAATTACGTGATGATGTGATTTTCATGATTGAAATTCGTGAATAAATGATGTGATGACATAAAGAAGTTGAACGTGAGCATGATTGGCATGATGATCTAAACACGTGTATTATGTGAAAACAATATCGTGATAGTATGAATATGTGGAATATGAGCATGAATTGACAATAAGATTTAAGCACGTGTTGTATGTACGAACATGGTATTGGTATGGTATGAGTATGTGAGACATGAGCAAGATTGGCATGATGACCTAAGTATATGTTATGTGTGTGTAAGTGATATGACGAAAGCATGTGAGCATAGGATGATGGAGTGTTTTACACGAAAGATGAAGATTGATGAGTTGTTTTGTGAATGTTGTAATTTTTTTTTAAAAAAAAAACGAGTCATTTAAAAATGTTTGTTTCAAACACATATGTGAAGTGCATGAGTGTTTTGTTCGGAATAAAAATGTGTTATGAGTTTTGAAAAATTTGCATGGTTTGATATGTAGAAAAAAAAAGGAAAAAGGATTTTGTGGTTGATGTTTTGCAATATTAATGAGTAGTTGTTCTAGTGGAGTTTGATTGAGGAAAAATGTTTATGTTGTGGAAAGTTGTTGGAAATTTTTGTGAAAGAAGAAAATATATCTTTGAACATTTAATGAAAACATGTTAGTTCTTTCTTTTGGGAAAATTAATTGATCAATGGAAAATGTTGTGTTTATGTATTGTTCAAAAAAAAAAATTACCTTTTCGATTGAAAAATTTAGCCATGGAAGTGTGATGTTATATATGTTATGAGGTGTGAAGTATGATGCGTTATTCTATGGAGTGTTTTATGCGAGTGATGAAAGTTGATGCGAAAGTACGTTTTAGTCTGAGTCAAAACTTTTACCTTAAAATTGAGATGTGGAAAAAAAAATTTGGAATGTTTGAAAGTGTAAAGAAATATTGTTTCAAAAGTTTTGAATAGAATTGTGAAGTTCGAAAGTGTTTTGCTATGGGATGTGAAAATGTTATGTGTTTATCTTGGGGTATGAATGATGTAAATTGTGGTAGATGATGATCTATGAGATGATGAATTGTGTTGTGAACTTAGAGTACCTAGAATATAAGCCTAGTTGACCGTGTGAATCGTAGTTCTAACTTGAAAACTTAACTATTGCTTCTCTGAGCAATGAAACGTACGAGAATATGAAAGTTAAGGCAAACCCTTAAGTCAAGGTGCGAGACAAGAAGAGCTGAAGCTAAGTGATATTTCCATGCAACGACGAGCGGTCATACTCGTGATTTAAATTAGTATAGTGTAATCTTGCGTAAGTGACAACACGATGGAGATGATCTTCATACCCTGCTAAGGAGCACGAGGATGATAACAATGTCCTACGAGGATAGGCATTATGACATGCAAAGAATTTTATGAAGATGTGGTTTCCGACTATCATTATTAGTGGCGATGACACGAAGAATCCCAGCGTGGAATCCACGGTTCTTAGAGCGATGTTACCAGTCTTGGCTTGCGAAAGATGAACGAGGGAGTGCGACTTTAATAGCTAGAACAAACTATTTTAATCAGCAGCTCTTACTTGGATTCTAAGAAGTTATTTTTCAGGACCTTTCAAATAACCGTGGACCCTTGTCTACTTGACAGCTTGTTTCGTTCACCCCTTGCAAATGATGCATATTATTTCTTTTCCTCCATTGAGTCTTAACTCACTTTCAGTTCTTGGAAAGTGGTGTTGCCTTCATAACTTTGGACACTTGGATTGATTGTAGTCTTCTATGACTTATTATTTATACGCACAATATTTTGACTTTGTGAGCCTTTGCTATTGAACTTCATTCCTAAAGCTGCTTGCAGTTATGTCCTTCAATATAATCACGTTTCGCAGATATTTTTTTTCCTATGGGATATTCTTCCTTGGACTTTTGTTCAGCTTTTCATTTTGTAACCATGTCTGTGTCAAGTTCTTTCTTACAGAGTGAAATTCTTTTTGGTTCAGTTCCACTATATGTATCCTTTTCATAATAGAACCTTCCTTTCTACAAAACGAAGTTAAGGCCTTCATTTTATACCTTGCCTTAACAAACTTAATTCCCTTGATTTTTTTTCAAAAAGCCCCTTTGACTTTGGTTGCCTTCACAAACTTATGAACCCATTGATGTTATTCTATCAATCCATATTATGATTTTCGTTGAACCATGATCAGTACCGCCTTGTGACAAATGCCTACATTTCTCAATCCTCATGCAACTGATCATTTCTTTTCCCTCAACCCTTTAAGTCATTATCTATTGATGTGTGGACTTTTCAAATTTGGTCAGACAACTGAATTATCTTTTTGGTAGCCAACTATGAGAATTGACATTTATTTGATTTCATCCCATATTCATGACCTATCTTATGTTCTTTCATGCTCCGTGGGGATGATCATAACCAATTGTTACAATTCGAAATCGGTTCATATCCAAGTTAAGAAGTTAAGATTGTTTGATTAAAGTTTGCGTTCTTGATACATATTCTGAGTTCCTGATGCAACAATGCAAGGAGAGGAAAATTTCTTTTTGAGCCCTGGCGACGAGCCGACTATCTTGTAGGAGATTTCTTTGAACCGACGAACCTACATAATCTCCGCATTGCAAGCAACCACGATGATAAGAAAAGGGCGTCCGGTGTATCTTGTGTACCTGAACGGAGAGGAAAAGGAGGATTTGAGAGTGGAAGACGTGGCATCGTACGAGATTTTCCCGATGTGTTTCCCGAAGCTTTGATTGGACCGCCACCCGACAGACAATTAGAGTTCACCATTGTTTGAAACCAGGGTCTGCGCCAGTATCGAAGGCGCCATACCGAATGGCCCCTAAAGAGTTGGCAGAATTTAAGATTCAGCTGCATGAACTGTTAGACTTGGGTTTCATTCGACCTAGTGTGACACTGTGGGGAGCGTCAGTGTTGTTCGTTAAGAAAAAGGATGGAACGATGAGGATGTGCATCGACTATCGTGAGCTCAACAAGATGACCTTGAAGAATAAGTACCCACTGTCGAGGATTGATGATTTGTTTGACCAACTTCGAGGAGCGAGCGTATTTTTCGAAAATGGACTTGAGGTCGGGATATCATCAACTAAAGGTCCGATGAGAGGATGTGCCTAAGACTGCTTTTCGCACTCGTTATGGTAATTATGAATTCGTCGGAATGCCATTTGGGCTGACCAACGCCCCAGCCGTCTTCATGGACTTGGTGAACCGAGTTTTCTACGAGTATCTCGACAAGTTTGTGTTAGTTTTCATCGACAATGTTTTAGTATACTCGAAGAACGAGGAGGAACATAGACGACATCTGCAAACTGTGTTGGAAACGTTACGAAAGGAGAAACTTTATGCCAAGTTTAGTAAGTGTGAGTTTTGGTTGACTCGAGTGAACTTTCTTGGTCATATTGTGACGGCAAATGGGATTCAAGTAGACCCAGCAAAGGTCGAGGCCGTGCAGAATTGGAAATCACCGAAAACACCGAGTGAAATCCGCAGTTTCTTGGGATTGCGGGATATTATCAACGCTTCATCGAGGGATTCTCTAAGATTGCGAGACCGATGACGGAACTGTTAAAGAAAGGAATCAAAGTGGTTTGGACGCCAGAGTGCGAGGCGAGTTTCCAACTGCTGAAAGAGAAATTGACTACAACACCAGTCCTAGCGGTACCAGAACCCGACAAGGACTTCGCCGTCTATACGGATGCGTCGAAGGTGGGGCTAGGATGCGTGTTAATGCAAGATGGGAAAGTAATAGCATATGCTTCCCGACAGTTAAGACCGAATGAATTGAATTTTCCGATTCATGATTTGGAGTGAGCAGCAATGGTGCATGCACTGAAAATTTGGAGACATCATCTCTATGGAGTGAGATGCGAAAGATATACGGATCACAAGGGACTCAAGTATTTCTTCAAACAAAAGGAGCCAAACATGCGACAGTGACATTGGTTAGAGATCGTGAAAGATTATGACTGTGGTATTCACTATCATCCGGGCAAGGCTAACGTAGTAGCCGATGCTTTGAGTAGGAAGAACCAACCACAATTGGCTTATTTCCTAACGCAAGAGGAAGCGTTGGTTCGCGAATTTGACAGAATGAGTTTGGAGATAGTGAAAGCGCCCGAGACAGTAGGAGGAAGAATAGCGACGCTAGTGATTGATCCAAATTTGAGAACCAAGCTCATAGAAGCCCAACGACATGATGAAAAGTTGGAAGAATTACGTGTGAAGGTGAGAGCCGAGAAGCTTGATCATTACCGTGAGGAGGCGAATAATGCTTCGACGTACGATGGACGATTGTGTGTGCCGAGCTATGAGGAGCTAAAAGATGAGATTTTGAGTGAAGCGCACGACACGCCTTACAGTGCTCACCCCGGAAGCACAAAGATGTATCGAGACTTGAAGCAACGATTTTGGTGGAATGGAATGAAAGGGGACGTAGCGTCGTATGTGGAACGATGTCTAGCATGCCAACAAGTGAAGTCCTTACACCAACGGCCATATGGAAAGCCATATGGAAAGTTACAACCGCTTGAAATTCCCGAATAGAAGTGGGAGTATCTAGCTATGGATTTCGTGACGGGTTTGCCAAAGTCACAGAAGGGCAACACCGTGATTTGGGTGATCATCGATCAACTTACTAAAAGCGCACACTTCTTACCGATTAAGGTTACTTATGGCGCGGACAAGTTAGCTAAGCTCTACGGGAATGAGATTGAGCGATTGCATGGAGTGCCAAAGACCATTGAGTCCGACCGCAATACGAAGTTCACATCAAAGTTTTGGATGAGTTTGCAATGAGAATTGGGCACACAACTGAACTTCAGCACTGCTTATCACCCGCAATCGGACGGGCAGTCAGAGAGGACGATTCAAACGCTTGAGGATATGCTACCGTTGTCTTAGATCGAAGGGAAAGTTGGGAAACCATTCTACCGTTGGTTGAATTCGCCTACAACAATAGCTACCAAGCGACGATCGATATGGCTCCGTATGAAGCCTTGTATGGCAGGAAGTGTCAATCCCCACTCTTTTGGGATGAAGTTGGCAAGAGAAAGATGTTAGGACTCGACGCTATAAGGGAAATGACCGAAATTGTGCACCAAATCCGCTCAAGGATCAAGGAAGCTCGAGATAGACAGAAGTCGTATGCTGACTGCGTCGAACGGAAATCAAATTCGACGTTGGTGACAAAGAGTTCTTGAAAGAATCCCCGACGAAAGGAGTTGTGAGATTTGGAGTGAAGGGAAAGTTGAAACCGCGTTTTGTAGGGCCGTACGAGATTGTCGATAAAGTAGGTCCTGTAGCGTACCGTTTGGCGTTACCTCCCAGTTTTGGGAATGTGCACAACGTGTTCCATGTGTCACTGTTGCGCAAGTACGTGTTCGACCCTAAGCATGTAATTCATCAAGAGGAAGTGATCCTAACCCCCGACATGAACTACGAGGAAAGGCCCGAGGCAATCCTAGATCGGAAGGTGCAAGAGTTGCGAAACAAGTCGATAGCATCCGTGAAAGTATTGTGGAAACACCATGGTCCCGAGGAAGCCACGTGGGAGTTAGAAGATAGAATGAAAGAAAAATACCCCGAGTTGTTTATGTGAGACGGTCAAAATTTCGGGGCGAAATTTCTGTTAAGAGGGGAACGATGTAACATCCCAAATTTTTGTGACCTTTATTTAATATTCGTCGTTTGGAAATTTCATTTATGAAATATAATTTGTTGCTACGTGATTGAGTTTGAGTATGTGGAATAAATCATCATGGGGAAATTGGAATGAAGTGCTAGTTATATTTTAATGTGGGGAATCAATTTAAATAAAACCAGGCATCTTGTTCTAGCCAAAAAAAAAGTGGCAATTGTCGGCCCCTCCAATTATTGGGAATTTTATTCTTTCTTGGATTTAATTACTTGTTTTGGGATATTCATCCAAATTAAATCCAATTAAATCTTGCCACATTTTATTCCCTCACCCCAATTGAATTAAGAGTTGAATTATTTCCTTGTGGCTAATTAAGCCAATTTTCGGCCCCCTATTTGTAGAGGAGAATATATTTGCTTCCTATTTTGTGAAATTCCTTTTATTCTATATCAAATTAGTACCTAAGCCAAATTAATTGGGGATGTGAATATTTTTCTTCTATTGTGTCTCCATCCCACACGTTTTGGCTTAATTTCCTTGTGGAAAACTTATTTAATTGTTGCCTATTTTATGAGAGTCTTTTCCTATAAAGAAATTACCAAATTTATATCATATTCTATTTAATTGAGGATTTAAATAATTTCCTTGTGCACACCATCAACATTTTCGCCCCTCCCTCATTATTTCCTACTTGGAGATTTAATTTATTTTGTTCCCTTGTTTATGGAATATTCATTGTTTTATTTCCTAAATTGTGAATCTATTTCTCTCCAAGTAAATACCAAATAAATTCCTTATTAAATTTCTAGCCATAATTTTCGAAATACTTGCCTTCCTTTTAATTGTGGGATATTATTTATTGGCCTCTATTTTATTCCTCCACAATTAATTAATTAATTAATTTATGGGATTATACCTAGGACTATATAATCACCTAAACTAAACCCTAGCCCCCATCTCCCTCATACATTTCGTGCCTCTCCTCTCCCTCTCCATATTCTCTCCAAAAATCCTCTATTCATCCTTGTTCTTGCATCCATTGAAGTTTATTTTCAAGAGTCTCTGACGAATCGCCTCCATTCTTGTTTCTACCGTTTGTTTTCGTGATTCGAGAAGGTATAATTAAGTTTTCTCCTCATCTCTTTCATTGAAACTTTATTCTTGAATCCTACATGCATATAGAGGGTGTAGGATTGATAGATCGCAAAATTTATCGGTGGGAAAGTGTGATAGCATAAAAACTTTGATGGTTATGTGTTTTTGATTGAATTCATGTGAAGTTGGATTGGAATATTTGGTGAATGATGTGAGTCTATGTGCAAACATGTTTATGAGAAACTTTTAAGCCTGACTTTGTGTGTTTCAAGCAAGAAAAATTTGTGTTTGTTCGATGGAAGAAGAAAACCCTATTTTCGAAACTATGAACCTGAAATCTGAGGCGTACGACCAGTAGTTTCTGATCTGTAATTGACACATCAAACGATCGAATTTTGATATGAAATTTTTACTGAATAAACTTCAAGGTCTTTTCTGTGTTTCATGTGAATTTCAGCCCTTTTTGTCGAAAAAAGAATTTTTAATAAATATTTGAAGTGGACTGCGCAAATCTGCCAGAAACTTGTGTTCTTGCCAAGAATGTTTCGTTTTCTGTATCACCAAACAAATGAACTCTGATTGATGTGATTCTTAAACTATATGAAAATTTTAAGTGTCTTCTGAGTCGTGTAAAATTTTCAGCCTTTTTGGGCATTGGATAAATTTATGGTGAAATTTTCAAATGAACTGCGCAGTGCTGTCAGAAATTTTATGTTCCGACCAGAGAGTTTAGTATTTGATATGGCTGATTAAATGACGTGATTTCATTGTGAAAATTTGTATGGATTAACTTGAATGTGTCTTCTGTGTTGTGACCAAAATTTAGCTTCATATGAGGTCGGGTGAATTTATAGTGATTTTTACAAAACGGTCGCACAGTTCTGCCAGTTTTCTGCCTTGTTAAAATAACTCTTATTTTCAAGTTTAAAAGTATTATATGATGCATGTATGTCCAAGGAACGTGTTTAATGATGTGATCACGTGTGATAAGTTGAAATATATTACGGTGTGTCTTTCCATCTTTGTGACGTATGTTGGGGTTGGGTAACTGAGAAAAACGATGAGAAAGAAACGATAGCACATGCATAGTAATGTGTTTTTGGTGGAAGGCTGACTTGTATTGTCATTTACAAGGGTGATTGTGTATTCGTGAACTCGGGGAACGAGAGTTGCCATAAGTTGGGTTGTGAATTGTTAAGCGAACGAGGTGAGCTTTCTTTTCAAACCTCTTTATTTTCCGAAAATACTATGTGGTGCTATAAGGGTGGTTTAACTGTTATGTCATGCCAAAATGTTTTAGTTTATGAGATGGTTGTCTGATGCCTAGTTCGTCTGAGCTTGCTTTGTTAGGCTATATGGTTGTGATGTGAAACGAATTCGGGTCTGAGTATGGCCGCAAACCCTATCAGGTTGTGTACACTGCTGGGATCGTGAGCCGTCCTTGCTAGTCGGCCGGTCTCGTGGGCGAATAGTGTGGCCACACTTTCGTCGCACTGTGATTGATAATTGTGATTGATGGATTGATGTGAAAGTGGGGAGATAAATTATCTGGCCATACTTGAATTATTTTTGTGTTCTCGGGTTATTTTCTTACTACTTAAAACTCGAGATCACTGGTATGGATGACATAACTATTATAAAATGTTTTCGGCATGAGCCCATTGAGTACAACAAGTACTCAGCCCTGCATATTATTTTTTTATGTGCAGGTTGAGCGGGATGTTGCGGTGTATGTTGAGCTGGCCTAAGAACTAGGATATGTTGTGTCTTCATACATAGGCGTTATCCTTGACTCTCTTTTTAAACCTTATTTTCTGCTGCTATATTTTGAACTATGTCTCAAGACTATAATCTTTTTCGAATCGTGTTTGAACATGTATGGTTGTGTTAGGTTTTAACCAAGTAACTACGTTGTCTTTTGAAAATGATGTTTTCCGTGAATTAAATTAAATGTTTTACTTTAGAAGTTAATTGGTTTTCTTTAAGTTTATTTTCTCCGCTGCTTCTTTTAAAAATAGTTTTCATAAGTCATTTCTAATCAATAGTTAAATTATAATCTTAAACTTCTTTAAACAAAATTGTTTTTTTAGTTAATTAAGTTTTCATTTAAAATGTTATCCATGCATGCCGGTCACGATCGCCGCGTTTGTGGTACCCCTAGTATGGGCGGTCGTGATAATCAGCGCACCCTAATGTTGGAATACAGTTCGGGACACCAGTCAGAAGATCCGTGGTTTATTATTGAAGATCATCGTGGAGAAGGCGCGAGCAATCGACGATTCTTTGGAGAATCAAATCGGTAACTCTAAACCGTAGAATTCATGTTTAGGATTTATATTTTATGAGCATGAATTATTTGCGTTCTAACATGCAATTTTATGTTAACATGTGAATTGATTAATCCCATAATCGGTCAAATAGATCCTATGTCTGATTTATTTGTTTGTACAAGTCTTCCGCTGTGAAAGGGGCTCCAAACCCCAACACGATCTACGTTCCGCGTAGATGACCGTAGTATATTCACTTTCTCAAATCCGATTCCCGGTGAGTGAGAAATAGTGGATTAAAGTTGGTCACATTGTAGCTTTTGATAAAGCTATGTGTTGAAAGTGTAGGGAGTAATTGACTAAGGTAATTATCCTACATTGGAGATGAGACACTTCTTTAAGTGTGTATTTATGAAGTGTCTTTACTACACTTATAAATTATTGTGGACTAAGATGGGTGAAAGAGCCCACACGCACGCACACGCGCGCCGAGCCAAGCCGGTCCCGTGCCCGAGCCCGCGCCCGCGCCCACGCCCATGCCCATGGTCTTGGTCTTGGACTTGGATCTTGGCAATTGGTCTTTGGCTTGGTCCAGGGGCTGGTCGCTGGATCCAGACTTAATGTTTTGGACCAATTCAGTTTTGAGCAGCAGCTTGACTGCGCCTTGAGCAGCAGCATGATCAACTTGGCCTGTTGTGCCTTGAGCGATGTCTTGATCAGTGACTTGATCAACTCGCTTCAAGTCAGTCCACTTGTGACGGTTGAATAAGGGCGTGTACAACGTCTAGATTCAACGTCGACCTCCAGTTTTCAAATAAGTAACGGCCGGCGGTTACAGCCCCGCCATGATGAGCCATGATGACAGTCATCAAGACTGTGTTGACCCCCGCATTGGGACTAGGCCTATAAATAGGCTAGTCATTCTTCGCATAACATACTGAAGAGATCGATCATTAGCATACACACAAGCATCATATTCTCTCTGCATAGTCTTCTTTTCGAAGCTCTGCCCTCGCCTCTATCCAGTTCGCCGAAGCTCTGTTGATTGCGGTGCTGCTTCATCAGAGACGCAAGCCATTTTATCTTTGGGGACGACACGCCAAACCGAGAGCACTACCGGGGCGTATCTTGTCTTGCAGAAAGAGGGCTTTCCTCGACTCGGCTAAGTTTTATTTCCAGTTTTGTAGTTTCGATTTCATTGTAATTTCAGTTTTTAGTTCTTCCTTCTTTTGGGTTGTATTACGCCCGGTATTGTTTATCTCTTGTAAAACCAGAATCCCCAACAGTAAGCATATTATAATCATTTAACTTTGACGGAAGCTCCACCTCTTCTGGTTTGGTTTGTGGCAATGTTGTGCTCTGTTGGCTTCCGAGTTCAAGGTTCTGGCTCAAGAGCAGTGGTCTTAGATGTTTCTTCCCGTGAGTGCTCTTCAATCTCATCTCCAGTGAGCTCCCTCCTCAACTTGAGTGTTGGTCTGCTTCTTGGTTAGATAAGGCATCTCATCCTCATGGAATATTACGTCTCTGCTAATAATCACCTTTCCATTTCTTGCATCTGTACAACACAATCTATAGCCCTTAAATCCCTTCTGATATCCAACATCACACATTTCAATGCCCTCGACTCAAGCTTCCCTTCGTTTATGTGTGCATATGCCCCGCAACAAAAAATTCTTAACTTTGAACAGTCTTCAGTTGAGCCATACCAATTCAGGTCTGGATTGTTCAAATCCTATGCTAAAGATGGACACTTGTTGATCAATATAGCAGTTGTTGATGTTGCTTCTGCCCAGAAATTTTAGGGATTCCAGAGGTGAAAAGCATACACCTCACACTCTTCAAAACTGTCCTATTTGCCCTCTTAGCCGGCACCAGACCCCGACCCCCGCCTGTACAGCCGCCCTCCGCCCCAGAGCAGCCCTGCACTCCAGCCGCTGCGCCGTTCTTCTGGATTGAAAATTGAATTAGGATTAGGGAAGGAGAAGACAACTTTAGGCTTATTAGTTTTGGGCCAAATAATTTATTTTTGGGCTATTTTTATTTTTTCCCTTTTGCCTTTTGCCTTTTGGGCTTTAATAAATTAATGTTGCCTAAGTCCAGTAATTCACTATTTGAAAGAATTGTAAAAATAATTTTCTATCTTATTTGCAGCAATAGTGTAGTGCATACGTGATTTTTGATATACTTTGTTTGCCTCAATGCTTATTAATTTAATTGGTCTTTAGATTTGAACAACTTGATAGTTTTTTAATTATATTAAAACTGATGTATTGTGCAAGTAATACTGCAGTAGTTATTGAATTTATTAGCATCTTAATTAATATATACTACTACTACTATTTAAAACTAATTAATCTTGTTGTAGTTAGTGAATTTATTAGCATCTGAATTAATATATACAACTCCCTATCTAAAACTAATTAATCTTGTTGTTATGAATTATAGTTATGCATCAGAATCTTTCCAAAATACAAAGGAACGATTCAACTACAAGTGCTCCAGATGATAGTAGTATTTGAAATCCGGATCCGATTATAAATCAAGAAAGAATTAATGTTGTAAGTGTCGAATCTATTGCGGAAAATATAAATAGTGACCCGGCAAGACGGAAACAGACATTACAAAACATGGCGACTCGTCGAAAACAGTTATCATCTAGTGTGTTATAAAAGTTGAACAGACATTACATGTAAAATTAAATATTTTAATATGGAGATTTTTAACAAAAAAAAAAATTAGCCCCGGCTTACTCAATTTTCTAGTTCCGCCGCTGATAACTGCACACAGTTGCTCAAGTCCTTTTCAAAACTTGATTCATTACACTCAATGAGCCCTTTCTTCATCATATCGTTCAAACCAGCTTCTCCTACATGCCCCAGTCTCATATGCCAGGTAGATAAGTCTATCTTTTGTTCCACATTTGCTTCAGCACATATCACTTTAGCTTTCAAATAATACATGTTATTTGATCCGAAGTCCTCTTTCACTACATAGCCAGCTTAAAAACCTGCATGATTCCACCAGCTGAGTTGAATGTCAGTCCCTTCTTCTCAAGAGTGCCTAGAGATATTAAATTCCTCTTGATGGCTGGTATATTTCTTACATCAGAAAGAATCTTAATTGATCCATTATTGATCGTCAACCTTATGCTGCCAATTCCTTGACATCACAAGTGTGATTATTTCCCAACAACACTGATCCATCTGAATCCTCCAAGTAAAAAAACCATGCCCTATTGGATGTCTTGTGAAAACTGCAACAAGAGTCCATCACCCAAGATCCCAACATTTGATCATCTGCAACATTCTGAATCTGCCCTACTTCAACACCTCCGGTGATGTCACCTGTATCTATATATTTCTTACCTTCTGCCTGCTTCCTTTTCTAAGCATAACAATTTTTCTTGAAGTGCCCAAACTTCTTGCAAATTAGGTAGCTGTGACTTCCCTTTTTAATACCTAGCTTTCTTGTTCTTTTGATGTTTCTTTCCTCCAGCCTTGACATATAAGCTCTCTGCTGCTAGATCTTGAGATTTCCCAGCTGAATTTTGGAATTCTTTAAGCTTCAATGCATAGTCTACTTTCTCATAGGTGATCTTGGAGTCTCTCCCAAGAAGAATGGCATTCTGGAACTCCTCATAGAATTTTGGCAAAGAATTTAGAAGCATGAGTGCTTTGCCTTCATCTTTGATCTGCTCATATTTATTTTCAAGATCATCAATACATTTCCCTAAATCCTCAAGCTGCTCCAATATACTCTTTTCACCTGAGTTATCTGAACTTTTTCCTACTGACTGGAACGCTTTTCCTGCACACTTTAGCACGGTTTTGCAGATATAATCCAATTATGCACGTTATACTAACCAGTAACCAAGGCCTAGAATACGACTTATCAAACTGCTCACACTTATCACATGCTTTTCCTCAAGCGTGAAGGACAGACAAAAAGAAATAAGTCGAATTCTAGCCTGGTTACACCCCTGACCGACCCTATCCTAAACTAGACTCTAAACATGACGCAAAGAAAAACACATAACGACAGACAAAACACACATAAACAAACACACAAACACTTAAACAAAATGAATGGGCTATATTTTCAACCATCCCTCCCCTTGGGATCAGGTGCAATCCGGCCTTAGACAGCCTTGAACTTCTGCCGCCCCCCCTTTCCTTCCCAATCAGTATATCCGCTCGTCAAGATCACCCAAACTCTTGGCCAGACACCTGATTCGCTCAGTCACTCATTCCTCACCAGGGATGTTAGGACTGTTTTCTCTCATAATGCTGAACCAGGATGCTCTGGACTCAGATCTCACGTGCGGCTCCTGAAGGGCTTTAAGGCTTGCAATGTGGCTATTGGTTTGTAGTGTTTGGGGTGGATGTTCCTAAGGCTCTAAGGTTCAAAAACTACTACTTTATTCTGATGTGGGGGAACTGTGTGTATTCGGGTTTTTGGCTGTTGCTCTTCTCTGGCTGGACGTTTTCTGATATTGGTCTCCAACTGGTCAGTAGCTTACTTGTGGCTTTGCCACCCTTATTCCTTCTTCTTTCTTTTTGTGGTCAAATTGCCTTCTTGCCTTACGCCTCGCACACACACAGTCTAAGTGGCTACTGGATTATTTCTGGGCATAGAATTTGGCTAGAAAAGGGGTTCTAAGGGTTGGTTTTTTTTTTTTTTC
The DNA here is from genome assembly GCF_004379255.2 of Salvia splendens. NCBI lineage: Eukaryota > Viridiplantae > Streptophyta > Magnoliopsida > Lamiales > Lamiaceae > Salvia > Salvia splendens. Next base: position 32,701,807 of record NC_056046.1, read on the forward strand.
GGATGGGGGTTTCCTACTGCCTTCAGGACGTGCTACACGCGGTCACCTTACCTTAGGCATCATGTGGCAGCCACTCTTTTCTTTTCTAAATTGGTGGAAAGTGGTTCCACTTTGTCTTATAACTCACCATTTAAGAGGGCTTTTATATCTGGCTCTAAGGATGGGTTTTTCTCTTATACTTGCATCATCTATTCTGACTAGGAAATACTAAGGGGGGTGGTTTCCATTTTCCAGCATGTCTTATCTCCCTCAATTCACTTCACCGTCAGTTCGAGGCAGTTGAGTTTTAAGCCCAATCAACACACACATATCTTAAAAAAAACTAGACTTAGACAAACACTAACACAAACCACACATATATACATGTCATACCGGCCATTGCTTCCCCCCTCCCACTTCACAAGTATCTGCCCTCAAAAAGGCTGTGAAGTGGAAAAAAGGAAATGGCTGGTATGGCTGACTCACAAACATATTAACGAAACAAGAACAACACATACTTAAACTAAAAACTTCTCATACTTAGACTATGCAATAGGCTAAGTGGGAGAGTGTAAAACGTAACAGAGCTCACAAACACAAACACATATATACACAAACTCATCACACTTAGACTATGCAATAGGCTAAGTGTGAGTTACCATGCACTTGAAAAGAAAAACAACATAAACACATGCGCCAAAGTAGCAAACCCTTTACTTCTCACACTTAGACTATTGCATAGTCTAAGTGTTATGAATGGGGTTTGAACACATATACTACAAAAAATTATACTACCTAAAAAAATGCGAATAAGAAAAAAATTAATCAAACTGAAAAGAAAAAGAAAACTAACTGGTCAGTGGGGGGGTGGTCACATATTTCTCCTGCTCCTTCGGGGGGCAGGGCTGGGTGCAGGTGGTTCCTTAGGTTCGTCTTCCTCGGACTCTTCCAGATCATCTTCTTCTTCCTCCGTCACCGATGGTTCATCAGTTCGGCCTCCATGGCCACTTGCTCCGGCTACATTCTCTAGTTTTCCCTTCGCTAACTCCCTCAAGATACTCTCCATCACATACGCCAATCGGGTCAACTCTGTTCGTACCTGCCTATTCTCCTCTGCCATCTCTGCCACTGCTTTCTCTAGAGTTGCCTGCCGTTGAGCTTGTACTTGTGCGCCTCGACCTGCTGGAACTCGTCCAGCGGGAACAGCCTCTTCTCCCATGCCATAGAAACGCGGGACTCCTTCCCTGAGGTAAACAGTGTTGGTGCGTACCAAAAACGGCGTATCAAAAAGGCCAGGGGGATCCACCATATACATGGGCGACAAGTCTTCACCCTCCACTCAGTTGATGTTATTTCTCACAAAAGTTCCCAGTAAATGGCAGAGAGAAATATTTCTCGCAGGATGGGTGGCAACGAGGTTGCATTGGTACGCGGTCCAGAACCCCAGATGTAATCTTTTTCCGCGCTTAGCGCACCAAAGGAGGTAGAGTTCTATCATTGACGTCCGGACGGCTGAATTCGACTGCCCTACCAGGTTGAAATCCAAATAGAGTTGGACAAGGCGCAGAATAGGATTGTTGAAATGTGTGGAGCAGGATAATGTATATGTAAATTGCCCAACCGCCGGGTGAGTCAACTCCTCCCAAGCCTCCCGGGGTTCAAATTCAATGTGTCTTCGGGGGATTCCCCTCTCCCGACTCCTCCACTCTGACCCTATGGCTTCCTCCAGACTACACATGCCTAGCCTCACTGTCCACTCTATCAAACTCATGCGCACCTCTCTCCCAAACAGCCTAAAGCTTATCGACTCCTCGTCCAAATCTGTAGTAACCTTGAAACGAAATGTGGTGAAAAATTCCTTCGCTAGCCTAACAGGTATATTGGGGTCCCTATTCTCCAGCAACCAATCGAATCCCAGAGCACGCATATATGATAGAAAAGGTTCACGGACACTTAGCTCATCAAGGGAAGGAAAATGGAGTACCTTCCCGCTTTTAATTTGTTTGCTGCCCTCATCCTTATCGTCGAACGTATCTTGGAGCTTCTGGGTGTTGTACAGCTTCATCTCGTTCATCAAATCATCTGTGAGCTCCACTTCCCATCTCCTGTATCGTAGCCATTCCACCGGAGGATGTGTCAATTCGCGGTGGTAGTCGGAAAGCTGCTAGGTGCTGTGTTCTTCTTCCTCCAGGGAGATGTCGCTTTCGGACCCTGACTCTTCACTGGCAGTATATTCGTTGTCGCTCGACTCCCTTCGGTGCGGTGAGGCTCTCTGATCTGGTTCCTTGATGACGACGTCGATGTTGACTGTGCGTTGCTTTTTGCTGCCTGGCTTCTTCTTAACAGGGGCTTTCCCCTTTCTTTTCCTCTCCTCTCGGTACTTGTCCTCATCTCTGTCTTCATCTTCTTCCGGTTTCTTCTCTGCTTGTGTTGAAGGCTTGTCCTGGGTAGTAGGGTGTGTCTCCACGCGGGTATGGATATTGTCATCTCTTGGCTCTTTGTGACCTACTGACTCAGATGCGAGGTCCAGACCTTCAGCCATCTTATCAGTCCCCTCTCTCTGGTCACTCGGCGTTGGTGAGACCACTTCGGCGGCCGTCGAGGCATCCTCCAAGTCAGTAGCTGATAAGGATTCCTCCCCAGGTTTTGTAGGAGTGGTCCTCTCCTCTTCACTTAAAACCTCCACTGGATCTGCTGTTGTGTTTGCCTTCACCTTGCTGGATGTCCACTTCCTTAGGCATCTTTGCGACACGCTCGTAGGCTTCGGCCGTTCTGCCTTTGGATCGCTCTTCAACACTAACTTCCTTTTTACTGCTTCCAGTTTCGACACTGGAGGTGCCACTGGTGCTGGTACCTCTGTTCTTGTTACTGTCTCCTCATTCTCAATGCGTGCTTCACTCTCCCCTGCATCTGGCTGGGGTGTTACTGACATTGTCTCTTCTTCTCTGGTTTGCCTCTCTTCCACTTCGTCTACTGGCTGGTGGGCTTGGCCTTCTGGTTCGTTTCCTGTACCGGATACTTCACCTTCTCCGACTGTCCTCGATGCAAGGCCTAAATCCTCAACCAACATGAAAGTGTCATCTTCCTTCCTATTCACCTCATCTAAAATCATCTGAAATTCATCATCAGTCATGATGCCTTGTTTCTTGGCTGTTTCATTCAGATCTATTTCTTCTCTTGCCATTTCTTGGGGAATGGGCTCCGCTACCGGCGTCCTCTCTGGTTCATCTCCTCCCTCCCGACTCAGCTGCTCCTTGCTCCCTTCGGGTCACTTTGTTGGTGAGTCGGGGAGGGTTTCGAGGGTTCTGATGGTGCGACTGTCGCGAAAGACTCCCTTTCTGCGGAGGTTGTTGAGGAAGTCGGAATAGAAGATGGTGGTTGTACCGTGGGTTGCACACTCATTTCTGATGTAGGTACTACCGAGGTTGTTCCGGTCATGCCCCATTTGCCTTCGATTCGGCTAAAACCTGCCAACTCAGCCGCCCAATCTCTAGTCGGGTCCTGCTGTCTGAGGAACTCTGTCATGACGTCCAAAGAAACCATAGCCGGAGTCTGAGGAACCGGTTCTTGTGGTTGTGGGTTTGGCGGCCGCTCTTCCGTCGGCGGTTGCAATTCTAGGGTTTCATCCCGTCGGGTTGATAGGGGTTTCTCCGCGGTCTGTTTTCTTGCCATTTTTTTCTTCCCCATGGCTTGAATCAGTGATTTTTGGTGGTAATGTTGGTGTCGATTTCTGGTGGAGAACGATGGTAATTTTGGAAGAGAGGAGGGAGGTAAGGGTTTGCGAAATGAAAGGGAAATGGACGGTTGGGTTATTAGTGTAATAGAGAGGTTGAGGGTTTGTAATCGGCTACAGACGGTTTCCAGGTCACGCTGCTTCACGTGAGAGACGGTTGAGAGCTCTGCCTCTTGATTGGACATCGCCTGTCCTTTCTCTGCACACGCGTTCTCCCAGTCGCTGTCCTCCCTGCAAAGCTGCAACAAACACCCAAATTCAAATTACACTCCATCCCTTTCAAATCTTCATTTTTAACATTTTCCCCCCATATTTTCCTAGAATGGTAACAAAGTAAAGAGGACACTTAAATACAATTGAGAATTTCACCAACTTGGTGTTTTTGTGATTAGTACGTACTCCAATTGAGAATTAATTAATTAACTACCACGTATTTACAATATTTACAATTTCTTTAGGTAATTTGGAATTCTACTTGGCCAGCATATGCAAGCTTTGCTAAAAGAAAACTGGCTCAGTGGAACTCCAAATTCCTATCCTACCAGTTAGTATGCAATCTTAGTATGTGGTTGTAGTGAAATCTCATCCACTACACCCACATCACTGTTATCCCTAAATACCTTCAGCCTATGTCCATTTACGATAAAAGGTTCAGAGTTAGGAATACTCTCTGAAATCTCCACTGCTCCATTGGAACGGAGTGCGGTTATGACATAGGGTCCTGTCCACTGATTTGAGCTAACCAGGCATTAGCTTCAATCTTGACTGGAAGAGTAGTACTTTCTGGCCAACATGAAGGTCTTTGGTCCTTAGATTTCTGTCGTGCCACAATTTAGTTCTCTCTTTATACCACATGGCGAAATCAAATGACTCCAATCTAAGTTCCTCTAACTCCTGTAGTTGCAGCTTCCTTTCCTCCTCACAGGCTTTAGCATCCATATTAACTTGTTGTACTGCCTAGTATGCTCGATGTTCGATCCCTACTACTAAGTAGCACATCTTCCCAAAAACGATTCTGTATGGGGACATCCCTATGGTGGTTTTGTAGGCTGTCTGATACGCCCACAGAGCATCATCTAACCTTACAATCCAATCCTTCCTAGAAGGGTTGACAGTTTTTTCCAGTATGTTATTTATTTTTCGATTAGAGATTTCCGCTTGACCGTTCGCTTGTGGGTGGTAGGGGCTAGATAATCTGTGGTGCACACCGTACATCTTCATCAAGGCTTCGATAGTGCGGTTACAGAAATGAGTTCCCTGATCGGATATGATGGCCCTTGGTACTCCAAACCGACTGAAAATATTACTCTTGAGGAATTTGGCTACCTTTTTCGCTTCGCACGTGCTCATGGCCTTGGCTTCTACCCATTTAGAGACGTAGTTAACTGCAACTAAAATATACAAGTTTCCATATGATGAGGGAAAAGGCCCCACGAAATCCATCCCCCATATGTCAAACAGCTCGTAGACAATAACCGGTACTTGTGGTATTTCATCTCGTGCAGATATCCCACCGGTTAGTTGACAACGCTCGCAACTTCTACAGAATTCATAGGCATCTTTGTTGAGGGTTGGCCAATAAAATCCGCTGTTCAGAATCTTTCTTGTCGTTTTCTTGGGACCGAAATGCCCTCCACATGCCAAGGAGTGGCAATGTGTCAATACGTCCCTCTGCTCCCAGTCAGAAATGCATCTTCTTATCACTTGATCTGCTCCTACCTTCCAAAGGTATGGGTCATCCCAAAAGTAGTATTTTGCTTCACTCTTGATCTTCATTCTTTGAGCTTTGGTGATGGTTGGTATTTCTAGAAGCTCCCCTGAAACTAGGTAATTGGCTAGGTCCGCAAACCATGGCTCTTGCCCAACCTTTTCTTTCCCTTTAGTGTGACATCCTGGCCAGTAAGCTTCATTTCTTCTTCCCAATTAATTTTCCTAACGGCAAAAACCACTTTGCACAAGTGCTCCTCTGGAAACCGGTCGTGTACCTCTTCGCTGCTCCCATCTTGCACTATTCTGCTCAAATGGTCCACTACTTTGTTCTCGACCCCTTTCTTATCTTCCACCTCCCAATCAAATTCTTGTAACAGGAATACCCATCGAATCAAATGGGGTTTCGATTCTTTCTTGGCAATCAGGTACTTAATGGCCGCATGGTCAGTATAGACGATGACCTTGGATCCCAACAAGTACTGCCGAAACTTCTCGAATGAATACACCACGGCCAACATCTCCTTTCAGTGGTGTCATAATTCCTTTGGGCCTGATTCAATGTTTTAGATGCATAGAAAATCACATACCTTTTCCCTTCGATTTTCTTACCCAGAACAACTCCCACCGCGTAATCACTGGCGTCACACATCACTTCGAAAGGGTAATCCCAGTCAGGAGCCCGGATAATTGGTGCAGATATCAGCTTTTCTTTGAGAAGGTTTAAAGCAGTCTTGCACTGTTCATCAAAATTGAACTCCACCTCATTTTGAAGAAGTCTGGTAAGGGGTTGGGCGATCTTGGCGAAGTCCTTAATAAATCGTCGATAAAATCCTGCATGCCCCAGAAAACAACTTATTTCCTTCTGGTCAGTAGGGAATGGCAACTTGGATATGACGTCCACTTTGGCTTTATCTACCTGGATACCTCTCTCCGACACCACGTGTCCTATGACGATCCCCTCTGTGACAATGAAATGGCACTTTTCGAAATTTAAGACCAGACTTTTTGCTTGACACCTCTCCAGAACTACGACCAAGTGATGAAGGCTTGAGTCGAAAGAGTCTCCGTAGACTGTAAAGTCATCCATGAATATTTCTATGCACTCCTTGATCAGATCGGAAAATATGCTCATCATGCATCGTTGAAATGTACCCGGAGCATTGTACAGACCGAATGGCATGCGTCTGTACGCGTAGGTTCCAAATGGGCAGGTGAAGGTGGTTTTATCCTGGTCCTCAGGGTCCACTTAGATTTGAAAATACTCGTTGTACCCATCTAAAAAACAAAAGTACTTCTTCCTAGCTAGTCGCTCCAACATCTGATCGATGAACGGTAGGGGGAAGTGGTCCTTCCTGGTTGCGGCGTTCAGTTTGTGGTAATCTATGCACATACGCCAACCAGTGACTAACCTTGTTGGTATCAGTTCATTCCTTTCGTTTTGAACCACTTGAATCCCGGACTTCTTAGGGACCATGTGAATGGGGCTGACCCACTCGCTATCGGGCACCGAATAAATAATTCCTAACGACAGCAACTTCATGATTTCCTTCAATATCTCCTCCCGCATGTTAGGGTTCACCTTCCTCTGCGAGTCTCGATGTGCTTTTGCTCCTTCTTCTAGCCTAATGTGGTCCATGCAGACATCGGGGCTTATTCCCACCAAATCTGTAAGGCTCCATCCAATTTCTCTTTTGTTCTTGTCCAGCACATTCAGTAGCCTCGTCTCTTGCTCCTTCGTAAGACTGCTGTTGATGATCACCGGGTAGGAGTTCTGCTCTCCCAGAAAGGCATACTTCAGATTTGCTGGCAGTTTCTTCAGCTCGACTTGTGGGGAAAGTGAGTTTTCAGGTAGAGGGTTTTTTTCTGTATCTCCCTCTTTCTCTACTTCACCATCCGAGAATTCCCTTGTACTGGTTGGTAGTTGAGCCCATGCGGCTCCAATAAACTCTGATTTCTGACAAAACTCCTTAATTGCTCCTTCTATCTCTTCATCAGTCAATCCTTGGCCACTGATCAGATCGCACCAAGCAGCCGCTTCTACATCAGCTTGTCCATAAACATCTAACGCTTGGAGTTTTTCCTGCAATAATTCGGTCTCAAGAAAATCTTGGAGTAGGGGGTTAATTTCATCAACATAGCACAAATTTTCAGAATCGATAGGTTTCTTCATGGCCTCATTGATATCAAAAGTAAATTTCTCTCCATTAAAATCAATTTAAATTGTCCCCTCAGCCATGTCCACGATTGTCTTAGCTGTTCTTAAAAATGGTCTCCCTAACAATATACCGCTAGACTCCCTAGCCTCAGACTCACTCATTTTGATCACATAGAAGTCAGCAAGATAAGTAAAATCATGTACTCTCACCAACACATTTTCTAACACACCCTCAGGATTGATGCATGATCTAACAGCCAGTTGGATTAACACCCTAGTGTTCGACAACTTTACTCCCTTCAACCGGTTATAGATTGACAATGGCATAACATTTATAGATGCTCCCAGGTCACACATTGCATGCTCGACTTTCACATCTCCTATAGTTATAGGTAGAGTGAACATACCTGGGTCGGCTCTCTTGGGTGGTAGCTTTTCTTGCACGATTGCTGACGCTATCCCTTCCACCATGATCTTTCCATCCTCCTGGGCTTTCCTGGCTATGAATTCTTTGATAAATTTCCCGAGCGGGGGTAGCTTTACGGCTTGGAGGAATGGTATGGTGACATCCAGCTTCCCAAAAATCGACATGTAATCCACAGGGTTCTCCTTCTTCCTCTTGGTCACGAAACGGTAAGGGAATGGTTTCTTTCCTTTCTCTTCGTCCACCTGCCCTTCAACAGCATCTTCGGAGTCTTTCTTGGGCACGTCCTGGGTTGGAGTCTCCTTCATGGGTTTTGCTTCCTTAGGCCGGTCTTCCCTGGGTTGTACGCCCTTGGTTTCACCTTTTCCCTATGGTTCCTCACTTAAGAAAAACGGATCCTGCATTTGAGGCATAGGTATGTTGAGCTCTCCTTCCGAGACAACGTCTCTCAGTATCTCCGTCCCACTAGGCTCTCCACTGGGCTTCCTCGGTTGGGGTCCCTCATAGGCAGTACCGGACCGCAATGTGACCTTACTCACATTTGCCTTTTCGGGTACATGGACAGTAGACGGGAGTTTTCCCGAGTTTGCTTTCAATTCACCCATCGAACTCGCCAGTTGGGCTAATTGTCTATTCATCGTATCCATGTTCGCCTTATGCTCCTTCTGGGAATTTTGCATCCCCTGCACGACTTCATTACGGGATTGCAATTCACCTTTGATAGTTTGCTGCGAAGCGAGCATTTCTCCCATCATGTCCTCCATAGATCTCCTTAACCTGTTGGGATACTGGAACTGATTCGGTCATTGGTGCTGGATACACTGGGTGTTTTGGTTATGCTGGTAATTCTGGATGTTTTGCTGGTTCTAGTTAGGTGGGTATTGGTTATACTGGGCAAGAGAGTTGTACTTGTCTTGGTGATATTGATTCTGGTTTTGGCTCGGGAACTGGTTCTGGTTCTGCTGGTGTTGGGGACCTTGATTAGGCTGATTCTGGTAATTTTGGAAGTTTCTCTGGTGGGGAGGTACATAAACAGGGTTCGAGTTTTGGTTTGGTGGGTTCTGGTTCTGTGGGTTTTGGTTGTGGGGTTGTGGGTTTCTTCCTGACCAGTTGAATTGGTGGTCGGAATTTTCTGGACCACGGCTGGGATTTTGATTCGGGTGAGGGTTGTATTGGTTCTGACCTTGACCTTGATTTTGATTTTGGTTTCCATTCCCCCATCGAAAATTTGGATGGTCCCTCCATGGTGCGTCTCGCTGTCTCCCTGGGATCCAATTCCCATTAGAATTATAGTACCCCGCAGCATTGACTTGCTCCACATTGACGAAGTCATTAGGCTGATCATAGTGTGGTCCTTGATTTCCCTGCTCTGCACCCTTGTAGCTTCCAGTTGGGGAAGGTGGCGGTGTGTTCTTCTCGATCACGCTCAGGAACCTCTTTTTCAGCTCTTCCATCTTCAAGTCCATCTTCTGCTCTATCTTCTGCTCCTGGTCAGTAGACGAAGCACTAGCAATCCTTTCTCTGCTGTAACCATCCCTTGAATTGTCGTACTCCTTCTTCGCGCTCAGAAGCTTCCCTAGGACCTTTTTCGCTTCACCGACCCGTAGTTATGTGAAGCTTCCTCCTGGCGATGAGTTTGCCAGATCCTTTGTTGCCTTGTTCATTCCTTCATAGAATACGTGATGTGTCTCTATATCTGCCATGCGATGGTTTGGACACGCATCCAAGAGGCTCATATACTTCACCCAATAATCACTCAAGGGTTCATCGTACCCCTGCTTCACACTAGTTATCTCTCTCTTCAGCGCACTCGTCTTCGATGAAGGGAAGAATTCGCCTAAGAAGGCTGAGTTGAAGTCAGCCCAACTCTTAATGGAGCTGGGGGACAGGCGCATAAACCAGGTGTTGGCCTCCCCTTTTAGGACGAACGGAAAAGCTTTCAATCGGTAGTCATCCTCGGTCGCCCCTGTTGGCCTTCTCTGTGCCCTACAAATCTTACAGAACTCATGAAGGAATTCGTAGGGGCCTTCATAGCTCTTCCCACAGTACGTGGGTAGGATCGCGATAACATGGGCCTTCACATCACAGGCCGTCTGTCCTGGGGTGACAACTATAGCTTGCGGCGGTTCTCCTTCGGTATGCGCGTTCAGCATTCTGATATCTGGATCATCGTCTATTTGGGCAGCATCCTCCTTGGGTTTCCTTCCAACTGTAGCACCTCTTCTGGTATTTCTCCTTCTATTGTGTCTCGCTCTTCGTCACTACTCGTGCCTAGATCAGACTGGGTTGTCGACAGGTCAGAATGAGTGTTTACGAGTATAGTCCCTCGTTGGAGTATCTTCGGTCTCTAATGGTCAGGAGCCGAACTGCTTCTCATAAACTGGAATAAAAAGAAAGAGAAAAAATTATGCACACTATATACGCCAAAGTATCACACACAATAACAGCTAATAACGCCATTCATCCCCGGCAACGGCGCCATTTGAAAGAGCAGGTTTGTGCAGGTGTCGCGATAAGCAAGGATGTATCCTACTGATCAGGATAAAACCCCAGCTAAGCCTGAACCTAGTATCAATAATTTCCTCAACCCACTTCAACTGGCTAGTATAGTGGAGGTAAGGGTCGAATCCCACAGAGATGATGCATTTGAGTAATTGTGGTGATATTCTGGAAGGGTTTGGTTTGCTACCACGCGTGGGCTGAGTATCTACCTAGACAAGAATTAAAGGGGGTACTCTACTGACTAGTGGCGTGAACGGGATCGGCATGTAGCTGTGTACGTGAATGTGGGGAACAAGATGTTTCTGAGACATGTGGAAAGTAGAATGGTTACTATAAAAAGCTAAACAGAAAATTAGGGAATATTTAGCAGTTAGGTTGTTGCACTGTCAGATATGGAGGGTACCACAGAAAAAAGTAAAGGACAAAGCAAAAACTAACCTAAAAGCTAAGTGGTCCCAAAAACTTGGAAGTGGACGTTATCTTCTTCAACTAATATGCACAACAATCAAATAGAAACAGACTCCATGATCACAGCTTCAGATTCACGAACTCACAAATTAGATCCACCGATTAAAATGCTTAAACACGAAGATTAACGCATGAAATCAAGAGATATGCATACTGGACGACATGCAAGGTGACAGAAATCACGTAAACTCGGATTTTGTACTCAAACACTTCAGAAAACTAAATCCAACCAACAATGAAACCAACGAATTTAGATCTAGAAACTCTAGGTGAAATCATGATCCAAACATTTAGAAATTACTGCAAAGACTAGATCTACGCAACCTAGGCAGAATGAACAAAATTAACCGAGCAGATGCATAAAATAAAACAACTTCATATCATAGAACGTTTGGATCTCCAACAAAATACATCCAAAATGAAACAAGTACCGAATATTCCACAGATCCAACGGAAACAAACGAGAAACGATTAACTACGAAAGCAAATAAGATTGTTTTTGCCACTCCGGGCGATAAACTGTTCTGACTACGAAAACACTAGCTGGAATGACGGAGACTGATTAACCGGCGGACTTTAGGAACTCAGGTGACCATAGCTTTGGCGAGGAATGAGAATACTTGTACGATGCTGAAGGAACGGTAACTCCCGAGAGAACTCTAACTAAGTATGTAAGGTGATCCTCCATTCTTCTCTCCAAGTGGCTTCCTTTTATAGGGAGGCCTGCCCTTGATTTTTAGGTCAGACTCTCTTCGCGAAATGACTCATTTGCCCTTGTTTGTGGTGGATCCTTCCCAGCCATCCTTCTTCTCCATCTCGAGCCTTTTTGGCATGCATCTTGGTCAGTATTGCACCCTTCTGGCGCTCTTTTCATCTGAGTTATCTGAACTTTTTCCTACTGACTGGAACGCTTTTCCTGCACACTTTAGCACTGTTTTGTAGATATAATCCAATTATGCACGTTATACTGACCAGTAACCAAGGCCTAGAATACGACTTATCAGTTTTCAAGAAAATTCACCTTCGGGTTTTTTTTTCAAAACAAAAACTTAAAACAAAAACCTAAACTCATGGTCCACCACTTCATCCCCCCAAACATATTTACAACAAAGTGTAAAATAAGTTTGTAGAGTCGGTAGGGACGTGAGTAAACTATGAAAGCAGTAAAGATACCTTGAAAATTTTCACGTAGAGGTCTGACGGGTGAAATTTTGAAAATTTTGAAAAATCGCGGCTAGAGAGCTGTGAAAGGTCAGCGGCCGCTGCATACACACAGCGGTCATTGGGCAGGGGTCAGAACCGTTCCAGTGAATTGCCAGCGGACCGCTGCGATATCGCCAGCGGTCGCTGGGCGAGTCCAGAGACTCGGAATGACTTCCCATGTCACGACCACATCTCCCTAGTCAAAGAAAGTGTAGCTTTACCGCGACTAAAACATACTGAAACTGTCTCAACTCATCATAAGATGCTTAAATCAAAAGAAACATTGTCTGAAGTGTGTTGAGGGTACAAACCATGCTGAATCAGAGTAGTTATGGGAAATTGTCTTTGTTAAATGAATGTTCTGAATTTGCGCAACGGAAGAGTACCAAGACAGATGTAATATGTATGAAGACATACTACACCCGCTACCTTCCTACTTATTTGGTCTTCTGTCCCAACACCTCCTCGGCTTCGACAACAATCAACCTGCACATTAAGGAAAACAATATGCAGGGCTGAGTACTTGATGCACTCAGTGGGCTCATGCCGAAAACTGTTTTTCTTTTAGTTGTCAGCCAAGCTGAGTGAACGCGGGGTTTTACTGAAAATCTATCCCGGTCACTAAAATCTGTTATTTCTTTCTGAAAATAGACTGCAGTCATTTAAACTTCTGATGATATGCCATATCAGCTGCGTGAGTCGGGAATGTGGCCACATTCCACGACCACTGGGCCGGCCAACCTGGCGCTAGCTCACGACCCACGAACCGGCCAACCTAGCGCTAGCTCACGGTCCCTATGTGTACACTAGTCCGAGTAGGATTTACTGACCTACTGGGACCCGAATTCGATTTAACTGGGTTGGCATAGCCAACAGATAGGCAATCATAAAACAAAACATGGCATGACAACTCATTCAAATAATCATGTTTTCACATAAAACACGCTTTAAAAGAAGGAAGAGAAAGCCCACACATAATGTAGGATAGAAAAGCCCACCTCAATTGCTTAAACTCCTGCAAAACAGTGCTGCTTTCCTGTCCTGAGATTACGCGTCGAGCGACGACGTTCCTTTACAAAAATTAATATACTTGAATTAGGCTTAAATAATTTACCGATCTTGCATGAATGCATGCCTAAGCGTGCTCCTTTATTATTTATTTCCCTTCTTCTAAAAAAAAATTAGGAGGATCTAAGTTCTTAATTAAATCAACGATTTAATCTATTCTGAAACTGGCCGAACTGGTCGGGTTTGACTAAAATTCCCGGATAAGCTTAAGTATTTTTAAAACACTCCTTGTGGCTATTAAAGTCGGCTTAATTATTTATTGGCTTTTATTTCAGTCACGGCTTATAAGTTCTTTTCTTCCGTGGCTTTAGGAATAAATTCCAGAAATAAAATCTTAGGCCCATAGAGATTAAATATTCTGGCCCAGACTATTTTAATTTCCTCAAGCCCATTTCCCTTCTCTTCTTTTTTTTTTTTTAAACTGAGGCCCAATTTCAGTGGCCCAAAAACCAAATGAGACCACTCTCTAGATCGGCCTCTCTCATTTCTTCTTCTCAACACAACTCCAAATCAACAAGATCGAATCCCTAGCTCAAACCCCTTCTCTGCCCCTTTCTTCTCGGCAAACCGCCGCCACGAGGTCACCGAAGACGGCGTGCTTCACCTCGACGCAGCATCTGGCTGCCAGCTCGGCTAATTTGCGCTGTTGGGACAGAGGGGCGTCGTCGTGGTCATCGCCATCACTGGGGCTCGGTGAATTCGAGCTATCGTCGGAACAGAGGTGGAGGCGTCGGCTCCGTGACCCCCTCTCATCTCTCTCGGCTGCACTGCAGGAACGGCTCATCATCACCACGACCCTGCTCGCGACGCCTCCGTCGCGTCGTGGCCGTCGTCGCCTGTAGGCCGTCGCCGCTGCACCCGGGGCTCTCCGCAGCTGTCTTCGCGGGCTTACTATCGCCAGTAGCCACCGGGGCAGTTTCTTGTCCCTAAAGCTAAGTCTTTCTTACTTAGCTAATTTATGACCTCTTTTAGACGATTTAGCATTAGGCAGGTTATGGTGATTCGATTCTTGTTCTAGAGCATCTACGTTCCTGAGCTTTTGTCCCTAAGTTCTCAAACTTGGCTATCTACTGTGTGTTACATGATGCTAGTATGGTTTGGAGGATTTACCTCTTGTGATTGCTGAGTGAGGCTGCTCTTACTCTTGCTCGATTCCCTCTTCTCTGTCTTGGTTCTTCCTCCCTCCCTTTAGCTTGTTATCCACTGAATGAGAAAGTTGAAGTATAGGGGAGTGGAACGAGGGGGAGAGCATGTATATATGCTTGGTTTGTAACTGAAAGCTGCACATAGCTGAGTGTTGGCTGGCAAAGGGCTCCACAGATTGTGCATACTCTGAGTCCCTGATTCCTCTTTTCTAACAGATTCTGATGGCGTTTCATGGTAGTGGCTGTACTCTGCAGGGATTTGCAGGGGTGTACTCGTGCATTTAATGGCATTGTGGGGGCTGATTCCCGGACTATAACAGGTTCGGGTGGGGGAAACAAGGGCTGCTATCTGCAGCTTTGCAGAGTATTTGCTGGAGGGGAGCCTGCTGGCTGGAGTTTGCCTCTTTTGGGCCAACTCTCACTCACATTTCTGAAAGGTATTGTTTCCCCTTCCCTTTCCTAATACACCTCTTTTAGTTGTCTCTATTCATGCAACTAATTCTCTTTCGTGTGTGCTTTGGCAGGAACCGAGGCTGTTCTTCCTCGTGGTCTTGTCCTCTCGGCTCGTTCGAAAATCTGGGGCCGAGACGGCCCTTGACGAAGGCCGAAGTAGCCCTTAGGGATTTCTAAATGTAAAAGTGTAGCTCGACTTTTATTTTCGTCGTCAAAGATTGTAACTTTAGTTTGAGATTCTGAAAACTGTAATTTGTACCCTTTCTCAAGAAATAAAAATACTATTTCATTCGTTAAATAAAAGCTGGTTTTTTTTTTTATTTCTTAAAAATCCTCGAGAATCTAGGTCTCGGCTATTACATTCTACCCCCCTTAACAAAAATTTCGTCCCGAAATTTTGTCTCGGTTAGGCAAAAAGCTGTGGGTACTTCTCTTTCATCTGGTCCTCGACCTCCCACGTCGCCTCCTCGCGGCCGTGATGCTTCCATAGGACTTTCACTGTTACAATATTTTTATTTCTCAACTCTTTAACTTTTCTGTCCAGAATTGCTTCTGGCTTTTCTTCATAGCTCAAATCTGGTTCTAACACCATTTCTTCTTGGTGCACTATGTGTTTGGGGTCAAACACGTACTTTCTCAACTGTGATACATGAAACACATTGTGAACATTCCCGAAGCTTGGAGACAGTAGCGTTGGGAGAGTGAGGCTGCTCAAACTTGGCTATCTACTGTGTGTTACATGATGCTAGTATGGTTTGGAGGATTTACCTCTTGTGATTGCTGAGTGAGGCTGCTCTTACTCTTGCTCGATTCCCTCTTCTCTGTCTTGGTTCTTCCTCCCTCCCTTTAGCTTGTTATCCACTGAATGAGAAAGTTGAAGTATAGGGGAGTGGAACGAGGGGGAGAGCATGTATATATGCTTGGTTTGTAACTGAAAGCTGCACATAGCTGAGTGTTGGCTGGCAAAGGGCTCCACAGATTGTGCATACTCTGAGTCCCTGATTCCTCTTTTCTAACAGATTCTGATGGCGTTTCATGGTAGTGGCTGTACTCTGCAGGGATTTGCAGGGGTGTACTCGTGCATTTAATGGCATTGTGGGGGCTGATTCCCGGACTATAACAGGTTCGGGTGGGGGAAACAAGGGCTGCTATCTGCAGCTTTGCAGAGTATTTGCTGGAGGGGAGCCTGCTGGCTGGAGTTTGCCTCTTTTGGGCCAACTCTCACTCACATTTCTGAAAGGTATTGTTTCCCCTTCCCTTTCCTAATACACCTCTTTTAGTTGTCTCTATTCATGCAACTAATTCTCTTTCGTGTGTGCTTTGGCAGGAACCGAGGCTGTTCTTCCTCGTGGTCTCGTCCTCTCGGCTCGTTCGAAAATCTGGGGCCGAGACGGCCCTTGACGAAGGCCGAAGTAGCCCTTAGGGATTTCTAAATGTAAAAGTGTAGCTCGACTTTTATTTTCGTCGTCAAAGATTGTAACTTTAGTTTGAGATTCTGAAAACTGTAATTTGTACCCTTTCTCAAGAAATAAAAATACTATTTCATTCGTTAAATAAAAGCTGGTTTTTTTTTTTATTTCTTAAAAATCCTCGAGAATCTAGGTCTCGGCTATTACATTCTACCCCCCTTAACAAAAATTTCGTCCCGAAATTTTGTCTCGGTTAGGCAAAAAGCTGTGGGTACTTCTCTTTCATCTGGTCCTCGACCTCCCACGTCGCCTCCTCGCGGCCGTGATGCTTCCATAGGACTTTCACTGTTACAATATTTTTATTTCTCAACTCTTTAACTTTTCTGTCCAGAATTGCTTCTGGCTTTTCTTCATAGCTCAAATCTGGTTCTAACACCATTTCTTCTTGGTGCACTATGTGTTTGGGGTCAAACACGTACTTTCTCAACTGTGATACATGAAACACATTGTGAACATTCCCGAAGCTTGGCGGGAGCGCTAATCTGTACGCTACAGGGCCGACTATTTCTTGGATCTCGTAAGGTCCGATAAAACGCGGTTTCAGCTCGCCCTTGACGCCGAATCTGGTTATCCCTTTCGATGGGGATACTTTCAGAAAGACCTTGTCTCCTGCTTTGAACTGTAAATCCGTTCTGCGAGCATCTGCATAGGATTTCTGTCTATCTTGAGCTTCTTTGATTCTCCCTCGGATTTGTCGGACAATTTCTATCATCTCCTCTACCGAGTCTGGTCCGAGAATCATTCTCTCACCAACTTTATCCCAGTAAAGTGGTGATCTACACTTTCTCCCATATAGTGCCTCATATGGGGCCATATCAATAGTTGCCTGGTGACTGTTGTTGTAGGCGAACTCTATAAGTGGAAGTACTGACTCCCAGCTTACTCCACGGTCGAGCACTACGGCTCTTAACATATCTTCTAATGTCTGAATCGTCCTTTCGGACTGTCCGTCTGTCTGTGGATGGAATGCTGTGCTGAAATTCAGCTGAGTGCCTAACTCTCGCTGTAGGCTTATCCAAAATCTAGAAGTAAATTTTGAATCTCGATCTGAGGTGATCGTTACTGGTACACCATGTAGGCGCACAATCTCTTGCACATAAATCTGTGCCAACTTGTCAGATCCGTATGTGATACGAATTGGTATGAAGTGAGCACTTTTGGTGAGTCGATCTATAATCACCCAGATGGCAGTGTTTCCTCGCTGTGATTTTGGTAATCCTGTCACAAAATCCATTGCTATATGCTCCCATTTCCATTCTGGAATCTCAAGAGGCTGTAACTTTCCATAGGGTCGTTGATGTAACGCCTTCACTTGCTGGCAAGCCAGGCATCTTTCTACAAACGATGCTATGCTTTTCTTCATGCCATCCCACCAAAATTGCTTCTTCAAGTCCTGATACATCTTTGTACTCTCAGGATGGGCAGTGTAGGGTGTCTCATGAGCTTCACTCATGACCTCGTTCCTAAGTGCCTCCTCTTTGGGTACGCATAGTCTCCCTTTGAAAGTGAGAGCATTATCCGCCTCTTCGCGGTAACAATCCCCTTTTCCGGTCCTCACTCTGAGACGAACCTTTTCTAGGGCTTCATCGTATCTCTGGGCGTCAATGATTCTAGCTCTTAAATCTGGTTCTAAGACCAAGGTGGATATTCTGCTGTCCACTGTCTCCGGGGCTCTCACTATCTCCAGTCGCATCTTGGCGAATTCCCGGATAAGCTCTTCCTCTAGGGTGAGGAAAGTAGCCACTTGAGGCGCAGTCTTTCTGCTCAAGGCATCTGCTACCACGTTGGCTTTGCCTGGGTGGTAATTTATACCACAGTCGTAGTCTTTGACTAGTTCCAGCCATCTGCGCTGTCTCATATTCAGGTCCTTCTGCTCGAAGAAGTATTTGAGACTCTTATGATCTGTGAAGATCTCACATCGAACTCCATAGAGGTGATGTCCCCAAATCTTCAAAGCGTGTACCACTTCTGCTAGTTCCAGGTCGTGCGTCGGGTAGTTCAACTCGTGCGGCCTCAACTGGCGTGACGCATATGCTATCACCTTGCCTTTCTGCATCAGCACGCACCCGAGTCCGACCTTCGATGCATCTGTATACACCACATAGTTGACTCCCGTTTCTGGCACAGCTAGAACTGGCGCTGTGGTCAACTTTTCCTTTAGCAACTGGAAGCTTGCTTCACATTCTGGGGTCCCATTGACTTTAACTCCTTTCTTGGGCTGTTGAGTCATCGGCCTCGCTATTTTAGAAAACCCCTCAATGAACCTTCGGTAGCATCATGCCAGTCCTAGGAAACTCCGAATTTCATTAGGCGTCGCTGGTGACTGCCAACGTTGCACGGCTTCAACTTTAGCAGGGTCTACTCGGATCCCTTCTGCTGTCACTAAGTGTCCAAGAAAGTTCACTTTGTTAAGCCAGAACTCACACTTGCTAAACTTAGCATAGAACTTCTCGGCTCTTAACGTCTCTAACGTAGTTCTCAAACGCTCCTCGTGTTTCTTCTTGTTCTTTGAGTACATGAGCACGTCGTCTTTAAAAGCTAGGACGACCTTGTCCAAATATGGGCGGAACATGCGGTTCATTAGGTTCATGAACACGGCTGGGGCGTTTGTAAGCCCAAAAAGGCATTACAGTAAACTCGTAATGGTCATATCTGGTGCGAAGTGCAGTCTTAGGTATACCGTCTTGTCGAACTCCCAGCTAGTGATAACCCGATCTCAAGCCCATCTTCGAGAATACGCTGGCTCCTCGCAGCTGGTCGAAGAGGTCGTTGATTCTCGGTAGAGGTACTTGTTCTTGAGGGTTAACTTATTTAGCTCTCGATAGTCGATACACATTCGCAAAGTCCCATCCTTCTTCTTCATGAAGAGTACTGATGTGCCCAAAAACGATACACTGGGTCTGATGAAACCCGGGTCTACTTATTCTTGTAACTGGATCTTAAGTTCTTCTTATTTCTTGAGCGCCATTCTATATGGTGACTGAGATAATATGACTGATTCAAGTCATTCCTTTAGTAATTCATTTCGTCTGGGTGATGAAGCTATTTCTAATCTTAGATTTCATCGCCAGGTATTGAGTTCTCTAACGCTTGCATCGATCGTAAAGGTAGTCATTGAGCTGCCATAATGATCTCGTAACCTCTCGCTCAGTTGAGGTAGTCTACTTTTACCGCTTTCAAGGTGCTTTTGTGCTTACTGCGACTCTTTCGTCATGATTTAGTACAGACTTGTTCTACTCGCGTCAATCCTTGAATATTGGTTTAGTGCATGTGGAGGTGTTGGCTTCTTTCTCCCAACGCTACTGTCTCCATGCCCTTGATATTTCTCTACCCAAGGCTAGTTGCTTCTCTATACAACAAAATATTCGATCTTCCACCTGCTGGTCACAAGCGGTACGTAGATTCGAAGTATTTAACGCTTTGCTGTTGGTTATGCGACGCTTCTGGTTGGTGCATCATTTCCTGCACGTGTCTCCATGGGGACGTATTTATTATGTGTATCTGAAAGAAACTGAGACCATGCCTTTTTCTGCTAGCCTCGTATCAATAACTCAATGATTAATCTAATAGTCTTAACTTGGATTATTATTCACACAAGAGAGTATGACTGAAAATTTGAAGGGCTCCTGAATACCCAACTGGACAAGAATAACATCCCTTGTTCAACTTATATGAATTTTCGTCGATAATCGACCTTGAAGGTAAGTACTGAGTTCATTCAAAGAACTACGTAACTCAACTGGTTTCCAGGTAAATTCATAGAAGCTGAGGCTCACCCCTGGTGGGAGCTAGAAATAATCATGAGATAGGTCATGAAAACTGGATGGAAATGAATTAACTGTAAATTCCCATAGTAAGCTGCAAAATAGGACAATACAGTTGTCCAATTAAACTGAAAGGATCTGAGCATCAAGGACAGTGGTTCAAACATGTCATCGCCTAAGATGATCAACCACGAAAATTTATAAACGTAGGCGATTGCAATGAAGGAACATTGATCATGTTTCAAAGGCATCTTGATATGGAATAACAAAATCACATCAATGATTTCATAGGTTCATTAAGGCAACGCACTGAAATGAACTATTCCGAAAAAAAATCAGCTAGGGCAAGCTCGTTAGGGAAATGTGCAATATGCTTGCCTTAACTTCGAGCTGCAGAAAAATTCCGAGACTAGGAATAATACATGTACTGGAATCGAGGTCGAAAAATTTTACCTTTGTAGGATCTCAAAATAGGGAGGTAAAAAGTTCCAGCACCACATGAAATTCCCTGAGGAAAATGTTTAACTGTCTTGATCACTCTGGGGATCACAACGTAAGCATCGTAAGAATGAAATTTCATTGCATAGGTCCAAGAAATCGAGATATAAATCTCCAATATTGCGGCTCAAAGGAGGCAACAACAAATAACGATGCCTGGAACATAAGAGTATCCCAAATTTGGGAACTGAAACTGAGTCACCGCTTTCCTGAAGAGAATGAAAGTGGCGTACTACTTGCAGAACGTGAGTCAATCAAAGGTCTTAATAGCCGACAGGACATCGTTGTCCCGGAGGTTCAAAGAATGTCTGAGGAATACGCTCAATCCGAAGATCATAGATATGAACAACTGTAGAATTTAGGGTTTACGACTGGAGCTTAAACAGTCAAAACTTTACTCCTTATGTACGATGAGTCAAAAGGACTGCAGTCCATAAGCTGGAAATGAGTCAAACCTCGCACAGAAAAAGGAACACTGACATGGTACTTGCGAGTCAAAACTAGAGTCTGAATAGACGAGGGTATCGTCCTTGGAAGGACTCTTAGAAGGGATTTCATTGGGAATCCAAGTAAGTACTATTGATTATAATCATCGGTTCTAGTTATGTGACACTCCCTTGTTTTTCTTGTGGAGCTCGCACATGATAAACGCGTTCTGGGAAACCATACATTCCAAGATGGGGTTCCTCGTGCTGTTAAACTGATAACCGCAGCTGGAGGTCATACTTTCATATCGTTCTCGATAACTTAGAACGCTGATTCTGGTAAAACATTACATTCTCCATCGTGCTTCGTAGCACGCTATAAGTATCGCTTCTGGATCACGTAGCCACTTGGGCTTGTTACGCCACATTAGATCACTTCACTAGATCGCGGGTACGATCTCTTTCCGTGTAGGGATGCATCTCCCGAACAAGCTGGAAAGTAAACTATTTTCGTTATAACTTGGTCTTTGTAAAGACATTGGGAACTCCTTGGTTCATCGTCTAGTATACATATATATATGTATACTATCTGTGTGCTTAAAAGAATGGACTTCCTTTAATTGCTGTCTATAAGTAGTACAATAGTACTTTTTGGCTCGTCTTTTCTTTCTCATAATTCCTTGGAATTTGAAGCTTGCCCAAACTGATGGGTTTTAGTTGGTCTCGTCGCCCTGGAAGGCGGTAACAAATTCTCGTTCTGCTAGTACTTGATTCTGCATGTCTCACCTAAGGTACTTTTCTAAAGCACTCTAGGTTCACATACATAGTCCCCATGACATCTATACATTCATGTCAAGCTCTTTAAACATAAATCACAGATACATTAAGCATATCTCATGCAAAGTATCAGCTAGCACGTTGCATCTTGCAAACTTTTCAAATAAACATTTTCGTTCCCATTTAGGGCTATGAATTTTTTTTTTTTTTTTTTTTTTTTTTTTTTCTTTTTCTGAAAACTTAGAAAATTTCATTTTCCTTCTCAAAATGGAAAAATATTTTCTTTCTTTAAAATTCTCTTTTCTGGACGAGCGGGCGTCGACCCCTGTTTCTGGTGCAGTTGATCGTGTCGAGCTGAGGTGTTGGGATCTTGTACTGATCATTCTGTTCACTTTCTAGCCTAGTGCTACTGTTCTGGACTGAGGCTTAGAAAGAAGGTTCTTGGGTCAGAGCGAAAGAAAAGTGCTCTGATACCACTCTGTCACGACCACATCTCCCTAGTCAAAGAAAGTGTAGCTTTACCGCGACTAAAACATACTGAAACTGTCTCAACTCATCATAAGATGCTTAAATCAAAAGAAACATTGTCTGAAGTGTGTAGAGGGTACAAACCATGCTGAATCAGAGTAGTTATGGGAAATTGTCTTTGTTAAATGAATGTTCTGAATTTGCGCAACGGAAGAGTACCAAGACAGATGTAATATGTATGAAGACATACTACACCCGCTACCTTCCTACTTATTTGGTCTTCTGTCCCAACACCTCCTCGGCTTCGACAACAATCAACCTGCACATTAAGGAAAACAATATGCAGGGCTGAGTACTTGATGCACTCAGTGGGCTCATGCCGAAAACTGTTTTTCTTTTAGTTGTCAGCCAAGCTGAGTGAACGCGGGGTTTTACTGAAAATCTATCCCGGTCACTAAAATCTGTTATTTCTTTCTGAAAATAGACTGCAGTCATTTATACTTCTGATGATATGCCATATCAGCTGCGTGAGTCGGGAATGTGGCCACATTCCACGACCACTGGGCCGGCCAACCTGGCGCTAGCTCACGACCCACGAACCGGCCAACCTAGCGCTAGCTCACGGTCCCTATGTGTACACTAGTCCGAGTAGGATTTACTGACCTACTGGGACCCGAATTCGATTTAACTGGGTTGGCATAGCCAACAGATAGGCAATCATAAAACAAAACATGGCATGACAACTCATTCAAATAATCATGTTTTCACATAAAACACGCTTTAAAAGAAGGAAGAGAAAGCCCACACATAATGTAGGATAGAAAAGCCCACCTCAATTGCTTAAACTCCTGCAAAACAGTGCTGCTTTCCTGTCCTGAGATTACGCGTCGAGCGACGACGTTCCTTTACAAAAATTAATATACTTGAATTAGGCTTAAATAATTTACAGATCTTGCATGAATGCATGCCTACGCGTGCTCCTTTATTATTTATTTCCCTTCTTCTAAAAAAAAATTAGGAGGATCTAAGTTCTTAATTAAATCAACGATTTAATCTATTCTGAAACTGGCCGAACTGGTCGGGTTTGACTAAATTTCCCGGATAAGCTTAAGTATTTTTAAAACACTCCTTGTGGCTATTAAAGTCGGCTTAATTATTTATTGGCTTTTATTTCAGTCACGGCTTATAAGTTCTTTTCTTCCGTGGCTTTAGGAATAAATTCCAGAAATAAAATCTTAGGCCCATAGAGATTAAATATTCTGGCCCAGACTATTTTAATTTCCTCAAGCCCATTTCCCTTCTCTTCTTTTTTTTTTTAAACTGAGGCCCAATTTCAGTGGCCCAAAAACCAAATGAGACCACTCTCTAGATCGGCCTCTCTCATTTCTTCTTCTCAACACAACTCCAAATCAACAAGATCGAATCCCTAGCTCAAACCCCTTCTCTGCCCCTTTCTTCTCGGCAAACCGCCGCCACGAGGTCACCGAAGACGGCGTGCTTCACCTCGACGCAGCATCTGGCTGCCAGCTCGGCTAATTTGCGCTGTTGGGACAGAGGGGCGTCGCTGTGGTCATCGCCATCACTGGGGCTCGGTGAATTCGAGCTATCGTCGGAACAGAGGTGGAGGCGTCGGCTCCGTGACCCCCTCTCATCTCTCTCGGCTGCACTGCAGGAACGGCTCATCATCACCACGACCCTGCTCGCGACGCCTCCGTCGCGTCGTGGCCGTCGTCGCCTGTAGGCCGTCGCCGCTGCACTCGGGGCTCTCCGCAGCTGTCTTCGCGGGCTTACTATCGCCAGTAGCCACCGGGGCAGTTTCTTGTCCCTAAAGCTAAGTCTTTCTTACTTAGCTAATTTATGACCTCTTTTAGACGATTTAGCATTAGGCAGGTTATGGTGATTCGATTCTTGTTCTAGAGCATCTACGTTCCTGAGCTTTTGTCCCTAAGTTCTCAAACTTGGCTATCTACTGTGTGTTACATGATGCTAGTATGGTTTGGAGGATTTACCTCTTGTGATTGCTGAGTGAGGCTGCTCTTACTCTTGCTCGATTCCATCTTCTCTGTCTTGGTTCTTCCTCCCTCCCTTTAGCTTGTTATCCACTGAATGAGAAAGTTGAAGTATAGGGGAGTGGAACGAGGGGGAGAGCATGTATATATACTTGGTTTGTAACTGAAAGCTGCACATAGCTGAGTGTTGGCTGGCAAAGGGCTCCACAGATTGTGCATACTCTGAGTCCCTGATTCCTCTTTTCTAACAGATTCTGATGGCGTTTCATGGTAGTGGCTGTACTCTGCAGGGATTTGCAGGGGTGTACTCGTGCATTTAATGGCATTGTGGGGGCTGATTCCCGGACTATAACAGGTTCGGGTGGGGGAAACAAGGGCTGCTATCTGCAGCTTTGCAGAGTATTTGCTGGAGGGGAGCCTGCTGGCTGGAGTTTGCCTCTTTTGGGCCAACTCTCACTCACATTTCTGAAAGGTATTGTTTCCCCTTCCTTTTCCTAATACACCTCTTTTAGTTGTCTCTATTCATGCAACTAATTCTCTTTCGTGTGTGCTGTGGCAGGAACCGAGGTTGTTCTTCCTCGTGGTCTCGTCCTCTCGGCTCGTTCGAAAATCTGGGGCCGAGACGGCCCTTGACGAAGGCCGAAGTAGCCCTTAGGGATTTCTAAATGTAAAAGTGTAGCTCGACTTTTATTTTCGTCGTCAAAGATTGTAACTTTAGTTTGAGATTCTGAAAACTGTAATTTGTACCCTTTCTCAAGAAATAAAAATACTATTTCATTCGTTAAATAAAAGCTGGTTTTTTTTTTTATTTCTTAAAAATCCTCGAGAATCTAGGTCTCGGCTATTACATCCCAGCGGGCCGCTGCGGAAGCGCCAGCGGTCGCTGGGAGTTGTCCAGAACCTGGGAAAAATTTTCAATAACAAGAAAAACAAACTAAACCAAAATTACTTAAAATTAAAGCAAAAAATATGATGCAAAATGGCTGGGTTGCCTCCCAACAAGCGCTTGTTTTCCGTCTTTAGCTTGGCGTTCTTTGAAGTTCATAAGTTATCCCCCATCGTGAAGATTCCTTTAGGATGCCTTTATACCAACACTCTTAGTCTCTGCCACCGCAAATGAGACCAGCTTGGTGAGAACTTTCTTCCACCATTTAAATTTTCCATTTCAGTCTTGATGACGTAGACCTCAGAGTCTATGGGATATACAGGCTTCTTTTTCTTCGAGGTCTGTTTATGCAAGGGAGTATGAAAAGATTTGGGCTTTTCCTTTTTAGTTTCTTGAAAGTTAGGAGTGGGATAAACTTTGAAAATAGAAGGGTTAGAAGGATCTTCCCCTTTCATTGGGGTCGAATGGTTCAGATGCATCACACATCATAACCATCCTATAGTCCTCTTCCTTCTTTGCTCTCCTCGCCTCTTCATCCTTTAGCATTGCACTGTCGATGTAGTAAGTAGACTTTCCTCCATAGTCACTTATTGTGATTTCTCCTCTACCTACATCAATAAGAGCTTTGCATGTGGCTAGAAAATTTCTGCCCAAGATTAGAGGAACTTGTTTATCAACTTTCATATCCAAAACAAAGAAATCGGCAGGGAATATAAAATCATCAACCTTTACCAATACATCCTCAATTACCCCCACCGCCTTTGTTGTTGTATTATTAGCCATTTCTTAAGCAAACATATGTGGATTTGAGTGGCCCAATGTTGAGCTTCTCGTAGTATTCCAATGGCATTATGTTGATGCTAGCTCCAAGATCACAAAGAACCTTGTCTACTTTACCATTCCCAATGGAACATCGAATGATGAATTGGTCTGGATCTCTCTGCTTGACAGACCTTTGCTTTTGGATGATCTCACTACAGTGAAGAGGAAGCTTTAGATCAGATTTCTGGGGCCTTTGCTTCTTCATAACCGCCTCTATCAGGAGCTTGGCGTACCTAGGTATTTCCTGCAATGCTTTAACGAGAGGGAGGTTAATATGACATTTACAGAACATATTAAAAAACTGTCGAAATTGATCTTCAAGCTTGAGTTTCTTTTTGGGTTGGAAGGGCAGGATGATTCCATTTTGTCGCACAAGCTGATCAGACGCTGGCTCAATCGCAGCGGACCGCTGAGTTTGATCCAGTGGTCCGCTGCATTGCCCATACTCCTCGGGTTTTGTGCCCGAAGTACTAGCTTTGGTCAGTGACTACTTTGCATCCCGATCCTTGTTGACGTCGACAACTCTGGCAGCAGCTTTAGCTTTATCTTCCTCTACCTTCTCTTGGACTTGATCCATTTGTAGCTTAATGAAGGACAAAGTGGAAACTACCGTGTTTAACCCAATTTCGAGCTTGTTCATTCTTTCTTCTACAACTCCAATCTTTCCCTCATTGTTCTTCCTATCTTCAAGCATTATCTCCAAGATCTTTTGGATGCCAGCCTCATATTTGTCTTCCTTAATAAGAGGCTCGACTCATTTCCCTTTGCTTAGATCGAATCCTGTATGAGATTGGACAAAATTGTGATTATTAGCATGAGATACATTTGGGTGCGGGTGATTTCCATTACATTTATTAAAACTACCACTCCCCTGATTAGAATGACTATTATTGTAAAGCTAGTTGGGGTCACCCCCATTTTGGACATATTTGACATCCTTGATGCCATTCCCCTTGCTTGGAGCTTCTAACTTTTCAAGTCTAGCTTTGATGAATGCCGATTCTCGAGATGTCTCACTCTCACATGGTCTTTTCACTGCATCTAGCCCTTCAGCTTTGTGTTTTTCCTTGGACCAGCCCCGACTGTTGGTGGCTAATTCCTCTATCACCTCCATAGCGGCAGCTCCTCCTTTCCTTAAGAATCCCCCATTCGCCCCTGAATCTAACAAACTAGAAATTTTTTCATTAAATCCATTATAAAGGATTCCTACCTGATGGTCTATTCCAAAACCATGGTTTGGGCATTTGCGGAGCAGAGCTTTGAAACGTACGAGAGCTTCATATAGGGGCTCATCGGATCCTTGCATGATTTGAAAGATCTCACACTTAAGCTTAAGGATGGTGCCAGGCGGGTAGTACTTGTCGAGAAAGAGTACCACTAAATCCTTCCAATTTGTGGATTTCTCTGCATGCAGACAATCATACCATTCTTTAGTAGCATCAGTTAAGGAAAAGGGATAAAGTCTTACCCTCACAATATCATCATCAACACCATTGATCTTGGTTGTATTAGCTATTTCCACGAATTTGGTGAGATGTCGATTTGCATCCTCAGTGTCTCTTCCTGCGAAAGCATTTTGTTCAACCCTATTGATCAAGGGTATCCCCAACTTGTAGTTATTAGCCTCTATCTGCAGACCTACAGGAGTGTCCACCATGTTACCATGACTAAACATATTCATAACTGGAACTACATCCCTTGCACGTTTTTCTTTTTCAGCCTTTACTCGAGCTCTCTCAGCTCGCATCTCTTCCACCTCCTTTCTGAGAGCGACGATAAGATCATGGTTGGTAGGCTCCCCATCCTGTTTTCACCACAAAAGGTGCAAGTATTCACAACCAGCAAAACTACTAAAGAAAATAAAGTAAAAATATAAAAATAAAAACAAAAATAAAAATAAAAATGAAAGCAATTAAATTCCAAATTAGCAAATTCGTCCTTTTGAAGATATCAATCACAAAGTGATAATATTCCCCGGCAACGGCGCCAAAAACTTGATGCCCTTTTTTATAGCATTATAAGTATATGCAAGTATACAGAGTAGAAATAGCATAGCTAAAGGTCAGTACCGGGATATCGAACACGGGGAATAGAATCACAAATTGGTTGCCTTCTACTAAGCTTTGTTCACTATTTGGAATACCAAAAGATTTGAAAGATTTTGAAAACAAGAACAATTGAAAATCAGGAAAACAACTAATTGCGATAAAACAAAGAGGTAAAATATAATAGATAAGAGAATTCCAGGGATGTGCGTTCACAGTTATGGTTATAAAAATTTCAACTACAATACCCTAGCACAATTTATACTTTGATAGAACGAGTCACTCCAATTATGCCCATGCGGTACAAGCGTAGATTGCTAACACTAGGGTTGTCAATCCTAGATATGCAACTCCCAAATGCTCCTAAGACCCTTGAAAAGTCCTCACTCTCAATTAACAGTGCTGATTTAACGGAAGCTAATTGTAGTGTCTATTAAGTGGATCTAACTCGCCAACCTCCTCTCACGATTTTGTAGCAAGTTATATCAAATCAACATCGAATGTGTCACTCAAACATGTAGTATTATGGAACAACTTATGGAAGAAACAAAGTATAAACAAAACGGATATTAATAGAAAAAGAATTGTATAACCAAAGTCGTTACTAATACATCCCTATAATCCTATGAGTTTAGTTACACATGCTTGTATAAACCAAATACATAGAATGAAGGGAAAATAAAGAAAGCATAAGAACTAAAGCAATAAAACCCAAAGGTTGAATCCTTGTAGCCTTGATGATCTTGTCTTGAATCCTTCTTCACACTCTTGCACAATGAAGAACTCTCTCACTTTTATGCTCTAGGCTTTGAAGGCAAAAAGGTTGATGATAATGAAGAGATTTGAGGGGGTATTTATAGTGGGATTTTCGAGCAGCAGGAAATAAGGTAAATTCTGGCTAAGTTTGGTAAATCTTGGGGAGAAAGTAGGTCAAATCGTGGCCGCTCTTTCGCAGCGGACCGCTGCACCTCGGACAGCAGGCCGCTGCACAATGGTCCGTAGCCTCTGACCCTTGGGTAGCGGTCGCTGCACTGGGTCGCAGCGGTCGCTGCACCGACTCCAGTAGCTTTGAGGGCTCATCCTAGCGGTCGTTGTATACACCCCAACGGTCGCTGGGCGTGTTCTTCACTTCACCACAACTCTGATCTCAACATCCAAACTCAAAATTCAACAACCAACTCGAATCCAACATCAATTGCGAAAAGCATCCAACAATAAATCAACAAAAAAAATCAGAAACCAAGATAAAAACAAGAAGAAACATTTTGCATAGCTACGTAAACTGATGTTCAAAACAACGGTAAATCGCCGCGCTTCCGGCAAGGAACTCGCGGCGAGACAAAATAACAAGTGAAATGTAGATTGTATCTTCGCCTCACGTAGAGACAGTGTTACACAAACCAACTAGCTAACCAAAACACCCAGAATTACCCATTATTGTGCCAAGTGTGTGTGGAGTGAATATGCTTGAAGGTGAAGCTAAGAAGACTAAGTGAAAGTGCGAGGGAGATATCTTCTTCAAAGGAGAGTGTCCCTTTATATAGGCGCGGATCCCTAGGCATAATTTCTTTTTCCGCCCTTCAATGTTTCTGAAATTACTTCTTACTCCACTTCATTTTTTCCTCGCCAGCAACTGTTTTTGTCATCTTCCTCGGTCTGGTAATTTACTGGCGATTTCCACTCCTCTTCCTCCATTTTCTCTGCCCATGGTAAATTACGCGTTCTCCTAGACTTGGCAGATTTTTCACATACCTGAACTTACAAAGACTCATTAGATCACAGAATTTGCAGAATTTAACCCCATAACCTATGCATGAATTAGCCTTATCAAACTGCTCACACTTAAACTATACTAGTCCTACGGTTATCATACGACCGACCCTAAGGAAATAAAGGAACAGAATCCTAAACCTAGACACATAAAACTAACATGACAAGGAAAAACAAACACATATAGAAAAAAAACATATGCATAAACTGGTTTCAATTTTTAAGCAGTCGTCCCCACAAGCTTAAGGTCAATCCAATCGTCTACAGTCTTCGAAACCTCCCCTTCCCCTCTTCTATCTAGTCAGCTTGTCAGTTCGTCAAGATAGCCTATAACTTCTCCAATTGTTGGATTCACTCAATCACCCATTCCTCACCAGGGATGTTAGGATCGTTCGCTCTTTATTTTGCCACACCACTGATGCCTCGGGTTAGGAGAATTTCCCTTTTTGGACTTGTTTTCTACTCCCACTATTTTATGGGTCAGGTTACTATTGCTCCCTGCCCTTTCACTTTTACTTTTCCCATTCCTTCTGGACTTCGTCCAGCTTATACCTCCTATTCCCTGGACTTCGTCCAGCTTATACCTTCTTTTCCTGGGACTTTGTCCAGCTTATACCTCCAGTACCGTTTTCATAGGCCCATGAGATTATGCTTATCACCAAAAATTCTTCCTCCTTTCTATATTATCTCCCTAAGCATCAAGTGGCAGCCCCTCTTTTTTATGTTAGAATAAAGTGTTTAGGCTTGTAACTCACTTTTATGGGAGGCTTCACAACTAAAAGGCATTCTCTATCGTCCTTACTTCATTCAAACCGATTTCAATTTATTAAGGAAAGAGGCCTCAAAGGTGACGTGTATCTTATCTTCAATTACTCTCAATAAGGGAATCTTGCTTTATTATTTCACCAGTTCATGCTAAACACATAGATCCTAAAAAAAATGACTGACTCCTAGACCTAGCAACATCTACACATGTTAGACACAGACTGCACTAACTTCCTCCCCCCTCCCACTTCACTCAACCTTGTCCCCAAGCAATCCCAGTGAAGGGGGGAAACATGGCAGTTGGTGCTCACATAAACCAAACTAAAGAAAACATAACATACTTTACGAAACATACATGTACAAAACAGACTTCTCATTCTTAGACCGGACACTGGGCTAAGTGGGAGAAGATATAACACCTTAACAGAAACCCAAACATGATGTATAAACACAAACTTCTCACACTTAGACCAAGCATTAGGCTAAGTGCGAGAAAACACTTGAACATATATACATAACTAGGCATGCGAAACACATATACACATATTAACAGACTCAAAATACATGCTTCAGACAACACAAACATGCACAACAGACAAAAGAAAAATAAAAATAGAAATATGGAAATATAAATTTACTTGGTCACGGGGGGTATCAATTCTGCTGCTGGCTCCGATGGGAGCCAGGTTTCTGGGGCACTCTGGGGCAGTTAACTTTCACCTTCTTCAGAACCGATGACTCTGGTTCCTCTTCCATATTCTTCACGACCGGTCTGGACACGGTCCTCTGGGCTAGTACACTTGTTGACTGGGTGGTGGTATATTTCTTCCTCTTCTTGGACGTAGTAGTGGCTGGATTCACGGGGTCTGCTGACTAACGGATTTTCCTGGGGCCGGCAAACTGGTCTGTCCACTCGGTCTAGGGGGTTCACTTGCTGGGCCTGGGCATTCCTCTGTTGTGGTGGTACGTAAGAGTTCCCTTGGTTGTTCTGGTTCATGTTCCCCATTTACATTGGTCTTCTTGATTCCGGTTGCCCCAGTTGTTCTTCCCCTCCTGATTTCTCCCTGTCAAGTTAGACTGCCTCTCTGGTGGTGTGAATAGTTGGTATTCTACTGCGGAGGCGGCTGGTTGGGATCATTGTGTGACCATCTAAAGTTCGGGTGGGTTCTCCATGTGCCTCCTTTTGTTTTCCTTGGTCCCAACTTTCATCAAGATTCCAGCTCCCCATCGAATTCACCTGGGCTTGGTATTCTCCATCTTGAGGGCCATAGTACTGTTGGGTGGAGTTTCTTCTGGGCCCGGATTTTTCTCCTTTCCTTGTGAGGCAGGGCGGTTGCTTTTCTCGATCGCATACAGAAGTGCCTTTTCCAACCTGTCTATCCTAGCCTCCACTCTCTCGTCGCCCTGCTCCATCACCGCATTGGTTGAGCCTCTCCTAATAATGCTACGCGGGTTATCGTATGCCTTCTTCGCATCGATCAGCCTTCCCAAACTTTCCTTGGCTTCACTTATCTTCCTCTTGGTAAAATTTCCCCCACTCGAGGAATTCATCAGATCCTTAGACTCAAGGTTTGCTCCCTCGTAGAATAGATAAAAGGTTTCGGCCTCTATCATCCTGTGATTAGGGCAAGCATCGAGCAGCCCTTTGAAACATGACCAATACTGACTTAGGGACTCATCATAGTCCTGCTTACACTCCAGAATCTCCTTCTTGAGGGCATTGGTTTTGTTCGAGGGGAAAAAGTAGTCTAAGAAGACCAATTTGAAATCTCCCCAGATACGGATGGAGTCCTGAGGTAAACGTAATAACCATGTGTTAGCCTCCCCTTTCAATGCAAATGGAATCGCGCGCAGGCGATAATCCTCCTTTGTCGCTTCGTTGGGCCTCTTCTGGATACTACACAGTTTGATAAACTCGTTTAGGAACTTATATGGGCACTCGTTCCTCCGCCCAGAGAAAGTTGGTAGAACGCTGAGTACGTTCATTTTTATGTCGATCGCTTTCTGGCGCTGAGTAGTGACAATAGCCTGGGCTGGCTCACCATCTAAATGTGAAGTAAGTGACCCCATCTCTGGATCAGGATAGACTACGTGTGCCATGTCACCTATTCTCTCTTCCTCTGTACCTAATGGTGTCTCAAGTTCCTCCTTGACTGATGAATTATGATCCTCGTCACTGTCTGAACCCAACAGAACTGGATCTCCTGTTGTTAGCCCCGACCTGGTGGTAACTGGGAATGTTGTTTCCTTGACCTGCCAACTAGACTGGGCGCTTCTCCAACCAGGTGTATAATTCCAGTGTCCGGAACGTGAGCCCCTGCTCATAAACTGAAAAGAAAAAGGAAAAACAACAAATCAAAGTTATGTACGCCAAGTCACTCTAAACGCAAATGAAAGATACGCCATTCCTCCCCGAAAATGGCGGCATTTGATGGTCAGGATGAGAGCACAGTACATTTTGGTGTTCACAGATTCCAGGTCAAGAGATTCCACTAGATTACAGGGTCTAGAGATTCAATAACCGGAATGCTTGGTCGTTGGACCGACTCTCGTCAAGCTTCAATTAAACCTCAACCCACTACACTATGAATTAGTATAGAGAAGTAAGGGTTGATCCCACAGGGAGGAATGTGACGAAAATAAGAATTCAGAGGACTGGGAATGTTTAGTTGCTGCCACGCAACTTGGGGTTGAGAATTTAACTACTAGACCGAGAAACCGAAAATGAAATTTACCTAACAGCTAGACCTAGGAAACAGAAAATACGAGAACATGCATCTTGACAAAACTTACGTTACCCACTAAAATTCATCAACCATGAAACTTCCTTGACCAAGCAACAGATTTACGTAAAACAGCTAAACTGAATTGAGACATGCAGTGGGGACCAATTTCCCAAAACAGATATGTACCACAGAAAAAGCTGCAAAATGGTTGTTAACCCAGATCAGATTCTAACGACCAGCGATTGATACCTCCATCATCACGAAAACCACAGACATGAACAAAACAGAGCAAATAACTAGATCGGAACAGAGCTTACCAAATCGGACTTCGAACATGACGATTTAATGGAAATTAAACAAATCTACAACTACTAGGTCTAGTAAACTGAAAACAGCAAAAGATCTCATCCATAATTATGCAAAAACGCATCACCCCTGTTTCAGATTCAAACTCCGATCAACAATTCACTCCGGATTCAGTCAATCAACAGTCACAGAAAACAAATCCAACTCCATTCATCCCGATTCACATAAATCTGTTTCAACCAACTCCGATCTCAACATCCAAACTCAAAATTCAACAACCAACTCAAATCCAACATCAATTGCGAAAAGCATCCAACAATAAATCAACAACCAACATCAGAAACCAAGATAAAAACAGAAAGAAACATTTTGCATAGCTATGTAAACTGATGTTCAAAACAACGGTAAATCACCGCGCAAGGAACTCGCGGCAAGACAAAATAACAAGCGAAATGTAGAATATATCTTCGCCTCACGTAGAGACGGTGTTACACAAACCACCTAGCTAACCAAAACACCCAGAATTACCCATGATTGTGCCAAGTGTATGTGGAGTGAATATGCTTGAAGGTGAAGCTAAGAAGACTAAGTGAAAGTGTGAGCGAGATATCTTCTTCAAAGGAGAGTGTCCCTTTATATAGGCGCGGATCCCTAGGCATAATTTCATTTTCCTCCCTTCAATGTTTCTGAAATTGCTTCTTACTCCACTTCATTTTTTACTCGCCAGCAACTGTTTTTGTCATCTTCCTCGGTCTTGTGATTTACAAGCGATTTCCACTCCTTTTCCTCCATTTTCTCTGCCCCTGGTAAATTACGCGTTCCCCTAGACTGGGCAGATTTTTCACACACCTGAACTTACAAAGACTCGTTAGATCACAGATTTTGCTGAATTTAACCCCATAACCTATGCATGAAATTAGCCTTATCATGAGTCAAGTTTCGACCAAACTGCAACTGCAGTCTCCTCCTTCGATATCCTCATTGAGGCTGAGAATAAACGTGTTATACGCCATATACTGGAGTTCTTGCATCTGGAGATCAACCTTTTCATCTGCACCTGCAACCGCAATTGGTTGATCATTCCGTTCCTTCAAGATCTCCCCTAAGCCCTATTGCATCATAATTGCCTTTATCTTGAGCCTCAACATGCCAAAATCATTTTTTCTCGTGTATTTTTCCATCTCAAATTTTTCCGAAGTCATCGCGCCGATCAACTCCAAGACAGCGCCAATTTGTTAGTAATTGACCGCAGACTCTGACGAAAAATAAGAACTAAAATCAGAGAAACAAAATGAAGAACACACAGTTACGTGGTTCGGTCATAAGACTACATCCGTGGAAAAGCTATTGAAATCGTAATTGAAATCGCTTGTTACAATCGCTCGAGAAATCAGTCAATCAAACTCGAGAGCTCGTGAAGGACAGGTTTTAAGTGTGTACTGAGTGTGTTATATCAAGCTTATCGGGTCCAGAGGATTCACTATATCACTGGGTCTAGGAACTCAAAGAACCTTCAAGTCTAGGTCGTCGGACACACAATTCCCCGTTTCAAAACCTTCAACCCGCTATACTATTGGCTAGTACAGGGATGTAGGGATCGATCCCACGAAGACAGATGCGCTTGAAGACATTTAGAGAGTTTTGGAAAAGGTTTTGGCTACTGCCACGCAACTTTGGGTTGAGAAAATTATAACTAGACTGGGAAATGAAATTTACCTAACAGCTAGACCTAAGAAACGGAAAACATCATGCAAGCATGCATCAGGAACATAGCTTCTCAAACAACTCATGAAAACTGCAACGAAACTTCCACGACATAGCACACAGATTACTCAAACTTGCAGTGGGCACCATATCCCAAAATAGAAAGGTACGAATGAAAAGCTGCAACAACGAATTCCTGACTCTCACTAACAATGATTTTCATATCTTCCACCATTCCAAACATAAACATGTAGAAAATAGAGCACAAACCCGGATCAAAACAGAGCATGATGATTTGAACGTCAGAAGTTGCGATTAACCAGAAAATGAACAGATCTACATCTACTAGACTGAGCAACAGATAAACAGAAACCAAACATCAAAACCCATGCAGAATTCAACAACTCTGCTCCAGATCCATACATTGAACGCTTAATCCACTCTAGATCCAAGCGATCCGAACCCAACAACGATCAAACCCAACTCCATCAACTCCGATTCAACTCCATACCAATGGATCAAGTGCGAAAAGCATCCATAGCAAGTAAATCAACTTCAAACTCAGAATCAGACATCAAAACTCATAATCAAACACAATAATAACAGAAACGAAAACTTTCATAACTACGAGATTCAACTTCACAAAAGCAAAACAAAGCCGAGCTTCGAACAGTGAAGTCTCGGACGAAATCCCAACAGAAATTAACGAAAACAGTAAATTGATTCTTTGCCCTACGTGAGGACGGTGGTACACAGCAACGAACGACTAAGAACCCGGTGAACACCCATGAATCGCCTAATCCCCCCCAAGTGTGTGTGGATTGTGTGAAAGTGAGCTAAGAGCGAATGATGTGTGATGATGCTCATGTGCTTCGCGTGCTCTCTATTTATAGATGCGGAGTCGATCTTCTAGAATCTCTCTCTAAATTCTACACTTTGCCCTTCTTCTATTGATCTCCTCCGTCTGGCAGTTTGTTCCTTTCATGCTCACTTTCTGCTAAATTCCCTCGCCAGGCAATTATCTCGTCCACTTCCTGGGCCTGGCGATTTCCTTCACACACCTGGCTTAAAAAATGTGTTAGACCCCAAAAATCATAGAATTTAACCCCATAACCGATGCACGAAATTAGCCTTATCAAACTGCTCACACTTAAATCATACTTGCCCTCAAGTATAAAGACAAGAAAAAGAAATAAGGCGAATTTCAATGCAAGGTTATCTTATGTCAAGACCGCCCATATAAGGGATACTACAAACGCGGTGATGGTGACCAACATGCATGGATAGCGTTTTATTTAAAACTTAATTAACAAAAATAACTATTAAATGAAAACGACTCATAATAAATACCTTTAAAAGAAAGCAGCGGAAAAAAAATTATTAAAAACCCAATCAACTTCTAAGAAAAAAAAAGAACATTTAGTTTACTTCGCGGAAACATCATTTTCAAGTAACATTGTAAATACTCGTTTAAAATCTAACACGACCAAACATAATCAAACACAATACGGAAAAGATTAAAGTATTGGAACATAGTTCAAGATATAACAGCGGAAATAAGGTTCAAAGAGAGAGTCAAGGATAACGCCTATGTATGGAGACACATCGCATCCTAAGTTCTGAGACCGACTCAACATCCTCCGCAACATCCCGCTCAACCTGCAAAATTTTAAAAGAAATTGCAGGGCTGAGTACTTGTTGTACTCAATGGGCTCATGCCGAAAACATTTTATATCCTTATGTCATCCATACCAGTGGTCTAGAGTGTTATATGAAATTAAGAAATTACCATCGAGAACACAAAAACATTTCGTAGACTGGCCAATCAAATAATCTCCCCATTTTCAACAATCCATCAATCACAACATCAATCCACAGTGCGACGAAAGTGTGGCCACACTATTCGCACACGAGACCGGCCGACTAGTAAGGACGGCTCACGATCCCACCAGTGTACACAGCATGATAGGGTTTGCGGCCCTACTCAGACCCGAATTCGTTTCACATCACAACCATATAGCCTAACGGAGCAAGCTCAGACGAACAAGGCATCAGGCAACAATCTCATAAACAAAAACATTTTGGTATGACATAACAGTTAAACCACCCTTATAACACCACATAGTATTTTTGGAAAATAAAGAGGTTTGAAAAAGAAAGCCCACCTCGTTCGCTTAACAAATCACAATCCAACTTATGGCAACTCTCGTTCCTCGAGTTCACGAATACACAAACACCCTTGTCAACGACAACACAAGTTAGCCTTCCACAAAATCATATTACTATGCATGTCCTATCGTTACTCTCTCATCGTTATTCTCAATTTACCCAACCCAACGTTCGTCACAAAGGCGGAAAAATACACCATGACATAATTCAACGTACCACACGTGATCACATTGTTAAACACGTTCTTTGGACATACATGCATCATATAATACTTTTAAACTTGGAAATAAGTGTCATTTTATCAAGGCAGAAAACTGGCAGAACTGCGCGACAGTGTTGTAAAAATTACTAAAAATTCACCCAACCTCTTATTAAGTTAAATTTTGGTTACAACCCAGAACACACATTCAACTTCATCCAGATAAATTTTCACACTGAAATCACGTTGTTTAGTCAGTCAAATCAATAATTAAATTCTCTGGTCGGAACATAAAATTTCTGGCAGTGCGCAGTTCATTTGAAAAGTTCACCATATATTCATCTAATGCCCAATAAGGCTGAAACTTTTACACGACTCAGAATACACTTCACATTTTCATATAGTTCAAGAATAACATCAAACGGAGGTCATTTAGTCGGTCAAACAGATTTCGAAACTTTCTGGTCGAGAACACACAGAGGTCATTTTTCGACGAAAAGGGCTGAAATTTATACGAGACACAGAGAACACCTCGAAATTCACTCAGTAAAAGTTTCATACCAAAATTCGATCGTTTGATAGGTCAATTACACATCAGAAACTACTGTTTGAACGTCACAGATTTCAGACTCACAAATTCGAAATTAGGGTTTCTTCCTCAATCATCAAAATACCAAATTCTCATTCTTATAAGACTCTCATAAACATGTTTGCACATAAACTTACATCATTCACCAAGGATTCAAAACAATTTCACACAATTCAATCAAAAATCGCATAACTATCAAAGTTCTCAAGCAAACTCACTTTCCCACCGATTAACTTTGCGATCTATGATTCCTACACCCACTACATGCATGTAGGATTCAAGAACATGGTTCAAACAAAAGGAATGAGGAAAAGTGAGCAAATATACCTTCTTTGACAAAAATGAATCGGTAGAAACGAAGAACGATGCGATTCGTCGGAGACTCTTGAAAATAAACTTCAATGGTTGCAAGAACAAGGCTTGAATGGAGGATTTTTGGAAAGAAAGAGTGGGAGAGGAGGGAAAAACGTGTGAGGGAAAGAGAGGGAGAGGGGTGGACGATTTTGGTGAGGGAGAGTGGGGGCTAGGGTTTGTTTAAGTGGTATTTATATTCTAGGTTTAAGTCCATGAGTAAATTAAATAAATAAATTGTGGAGAATTAGAATATAGGCTAATGTATAAAAATTCCACAATTATATTATTTAAATCCTCAATTAAATAGATTAGGATTTAAATTTGGAAATTTATATATGGGAAAAAGGCTCCCCTAAAATAGGTAGCAAATAATTAAATTCCCACAAGGAAAAATACTAGTGTAGGGCGTGTGACATGAAGGATACAACATAAGGAAATGTTCACATCCCCAATTAATTTGGCATAGGTATTAGTATGGTATTTAATTGAATAAAAAGGGATTCCACAAAATAGGAAACAAATAAATTATCCTCCAAAAATTAGTGAAGGGGCCGAAAATTAGTAGGCTTAAATAGCCAAGGAAATATTTCAATTCCTTATTTAAATTGGGTGAAGAAATAAAATACGACATGATTTAATTGGATTTAATTCAAAAGAAAGGAGTCAACAAGGCACCAATTAAATCAAAGAAAATAATTCATCCTCCTATTTTAAATAGGGGATTTTCAAAACTCCCAAGGATAATAGGCTAGAGTTCGAATTTCATGTAGTACAATTTAGGGATTATTTGGTTTGGATTTAATGTGGATAAATATCCCCAAAGCAATTAATTAAATCCAAGTAATGAAATTCTATTTCAATAATTAGAAAGGGCCGAAAATTCCAATAAATTGGCTCAAAAAAATATGCATGCATGATCCCATTAATTATTTCCCCACATTGGAATATATAAAACATCAAGCATTCGTTCCACATCACTCACGACAAATATTTCACGCAACTCACTTAATCACATAGAAACAAAAGTTTCATAATCGAAATTTCAAATAAATATATAAAAAGAGTCACCAATTTTTGGGATGTTACATCTTATGACCGACCCTAAAGACACATACGAAACACAGACTCCTAGACCTAGACACATAAACTGACACGACAAAAGAAACAACACTTAAAGAAAATAAACACATATGCATCAACTAGCTTCAACTTTTAAGCAGTCGTCCCCACAAGCTTAAGGTCAATCTGATTGTCTATAGTCTCCAAATCATCCCCTTCCCTTCTTCTACCTAGTCGGTCTGTCAGTTCGTCAAGATAGCCTACA
This sequence comes from Salvia splendens, assembly GCF_004379255.2. Lineage (NCBI taxonomy): Eukaryota > Viridiplantae > Streptophyta > Magnoliopsida > Lamiales > Lamiaceae > Salvia > Salvia splendens. Next base: position 32,741,716 of record NC_056046.1, read on the forward strand.
ACTTCCCAATTGTTGGATTCGCTCGATCACTCATTCCTCACCAGGGATGTTAGGATCGATCACTCTTAAATTTTTGCCATACCACTGATGCCTCGGGTTATGGGAATTTCTCCTTTTAACAGCTCCCTACTCCCCATACTTCCCGGGTCAGGTTACTATTGCTCCCTGCCCTTGGATTTATTCTTCCTGGACTTCGTCCAGCTTATACCTCCTTAATTTCCTGGACTTCGTCCAGCTTATACCTCCAAAATTTATATATATATATATATATATTTTATATTCCTCCCCTGGACTTCGTCCAGCTTATACCTCCAGTACCCATTTCCCAGGCCCGTGAGGTTATGCCTTTCGCCCAATATTTTTTTCTCCTTATTATATCCTCTCCCTAAGCATCAGATGGCAGCCCTTCTTTATATGTTAGCTCAAAGTGTTTAGGTTTATAACTCACTCTTATGGTGGGGCTTCACAACTAGGTCAGCTAAGGCATTCTCTATCGTCCTTACTTCATCCAAACCGATTTCAGCTTATTAAAGGAAAAGGCCTCAAAGTTGACATGCATCCTCTCTTCAATTATTCTCACTAAAGGAATCTTGCCTTATTATATTCACAAGCTCATGCGAAAACACATAATTCTCAAAAAAAACTGACTCCTAAACTTAAAAGAAACCATATCTAAATCTACACGTGCTGGACACTGCACTAACTCCCCTCCCCCTCCCATGATACGATCATGGAAGCCGTGTGTCAAGGATTTCAACTACAGCTGGATTCAACCGGAAATATTCCTATCCAAATGATACCCGAATGCTTTGAGACTTCCACCATTGTCTTCTTCTTGAAATCAGCTTCGCGTGAGTATCTTGCACATCCCAATCGGAGTCCAGATGAGGAAGTTATGGCCGTTATACAGAAGTCGCGCAGAGCTCCAGAAAGAACACCTGGGCGGGTGTTTTGCACCCTGCAATTTACCCGACCGGGTGAAATGATTTCGAGGTCCAGAGAGAACACTCGGGTGGGTGTTTTGCACCCTGCAATTCACCCGACCGGGTGAATCATCCGAGACTTAGATTTTATGGGCCTTTTCTTGGAATTTGGCCTTCAACTATAAATAGGACTTTATATCCTTTTCTTCGTAGAGTTGATTGATGAATTAAGATATCTCCTTTGTGAGTTTTTCCTTTTTGAGGATTGTATCCAAATTCCTTCATTGAAGGTTGCTTGTTTCAATTTCATAGATTGATTCAGGTAGAGGTATGCATCAATGGAGTGTATCCATTGAGTAGTGGAGCCAAGGGGTGATAGAGCTAATGAAAGTTGCCTAGGGTTGTCTCCATTTCTTTGGTTAAGGTCCTATGGTTGTAGCTCTTTTATCTCATCTTTATACACATGCTTTTCATCTCCAATCTACCATCCTTTCTTGTTTGATTCAATTTTTGTGGTTAGATCTTTTGTTATCTTTGGTGTTTATTGTCAAATTGAAAACCAATCTCACAAAAATATTTAGATCAAGCTTCACAAATGGGTAATTCCTTGGGAGATGGATCTTAAATCATATGGATCCACATCATTTGGTATCTAGAGCCTAGTACCCACTAGGTGTTTGATCTATTGCTTCTTTGTGTTTTCTTTCTTTCCTTGTTTTGCTCTGTTTTTGTTGGGATGATCGGATCGATCAAATGTTCTTGGATTAAGCTGATTTTTGGTTTGTATGATCTATGTTATATGTCCTAGCATTCTGCAAAATTTCATCAAACAATTCCTTCGTTTGCCTAGATAATTGGGGATTTACATCATTACCCTGTTTTTGCATAGTTGGGGAAAAAGCCAAATATCATACCCCATATCAAAATCGTACTTGTTGGGACTATGTGATCCTTGAAATACACTCAAAAGTGAAGCTATACACAAAATTCCATCCGATTTGGGCGCGGGATCAATACCAAAAAAATTCTTGAAGATCAGCCAAATTTCAGCCAAAAGTTTCATCCCATGTCATGTTTTATTTGGTGTGTGTGTTTACCTTAGGCCTAGTTTCCTTGCTTTCATATGTTTAATCATTATTACTTTGGTGTTTACTACTTGGTGTCTATATGTTCTTGAGGTGTATACCTTGATTGAGTTGTCCGTGCGCAAACAAGTGGGAATTGGATCGAGAGTGAGTGATACTAGCCCCACTATATTCTAAACCTACCGAGTGACATTGGTGAGTGACTTGGGGGGGGGGGGTTGGGATACCACATTGGGGTGAGTTAGCTTCTTAAATCTCTCTTTCTTATTTTACTAACCTCTAGGACTAGTTCCTAGCTTTCATTATTTCTTGTAGGTACACTTGATGCCTCCCATCACTCGATCCAACAAGATGGGGGACATCCATGAGGAGGAGGTAGGGAAGGGCGCGAGCTCAAGTAGCTCCCAACCCGGAGGGGACCTAGTGAGCTTAATGGCTCAAATGATGGCGGATCTCAAGCGTGATATCACACGTGATCTCACATGTGATCTCCGACAAGAAATCAAGCAAGATATAGAAGAAGACATAAAAGGCTCCGAATGGTCGCATAAGAGCCATAAAAAACACATTGGTTGGAGCCTTAAAGGAGGTTCGTGCATCATGATCCTGTCACTTTTAAAAGTGACCATCTACATCTCAAAGCCTTCGGCATCGAACATGTAGTGTCGAGGGGCAACGGAGGCTATAAGGAGCGTGTTGAAGAAGGAGGGTATCAAGATTGGCAAGGGGAGATTGAATGAGGGAATATGAGAAGTATGGATGGAGATGGGGGCTATGGGAGATTCGGGATGGGGAATGTTGGTCGAGGGCCTTTTGGAGGAGGCTATGGGGAGAATGAAAGATTTGGGATGGGCAACGAACGAAGGAAAGTGGAGCCTTATGGGGATAGGTTAGGAGGGATAGGCATTATGAGGAGGAAAGTCCCATATAGAGCTCGGTTGAGGCCTACCCATCGACATGGTGGTGTTGACACAAACCAAATGGGTACCCCATCAAGTCATTTGACTACATCCTCTTCTTTCCATTTCTCACATGAGCCTCTTGTTGTGTATGGGAATGTCCCCTCTTTGATAAGCTTAATCCAAATTGATAGAAGAAAAACCGAGAGAGAGAGAAAATGCTTGAGAGTGAAAGTGAGTCTAAAAAGCCAAGAGAGCGTGATAAAAGACAAGAGTGTGAGGTGCAAAAGTCAAGAGAGAGTGGTGGGGGTGAGAGAAAAGAAAAATACTATATGAGTGAAAAACCACAAGCACAAATGAACCAAGGGTGCTTGGTAGATTCTAAGGCCAACTTTGGGTGGGCAACAAATGAACCTTTGTCTCTTGCCCTTGGTGAGGAAAATAAGTGTTTACCCACTAACACTACTTGTATGCCTTCTTGTGTTGATGACTTTGTAGTGAGTAAAGTTGAAGACATGGAAGTGAAGCATCAAGTTGCAAATGGCTTGGAAACTATGCCCCCGTAAAAGGATCAAGAGGGACGATGACAAGTGGATGAACTCCTTACCCAAGGTTCAAGTGCACTATCCTTGTCTCCTTGTGATGCTCCCTTAGACATGATTGTATTAGAAAAGCCCATTTATTTTGATAGATTTCCCATTGTTGACTTATGTGATTTGTGGCATCGAGAACTTAAATTGTTGAAGGATAAATCTATCAATGCATCATATGTTGACCCGTTCTTGATAAATCCAAGCAATGGTAGATATGACATTTCACTTGTGGACTCTTGCATAAACATGGAAATGTTTCTTTTGGATGCTAAGATTCCTAAGCTTTCAATTGCTGTTGATTGCAAGTTTCTTAAACATGTTGTTGGGGATAGTAGGGCCAATGTGTGTGACGTTGTTGAAGATTTTAGAGCTTGGTGTTTGCTCTGTTGAAGATAGTAGGCCCTTCAATGGGATTGGAATGTTTTATGGGCGTTTTGTGAAGGATTTTCCTACTCACGTGTCCTTTAAAGGTTGTGTTGTGATTAATAGAATGAGAATGCATAGTTCTCTTATTTGTGATCTTGTTTTTAAATTGTTAGAGGAGTTGTGTAAGGCCTATTTTGATGAGAATCTTATGATCCTTTTAGTTGCTTTGCACAAGTTTCTTATACGTGATGTTGTTCTCATTCCACATGTTGTGCATGAAGGTATATGGATGCATTGTTCCCTTATCTTTGATAATCTCTTGAAATTGTTGAGACATTTGAGTGAGACCCCTTGTAATAGATTTGGTTTGTTGGCTGGGACACCTTCTTGCAAACTTGATGTGAATTATGATGAACCTTCCCTATATGTTGAACTTGAGCTTGTCAATTTGTGGAAGGGTATTTCTTATTTGAGCAAGAATGATGTGTTTATGATTGAAAATGATTGTTTGTTGCAAGAGCGTGAGAATAAGATTTTTGTGCTTAGGCACCTCTTGATAACTTTCCTTTTTGCACCATATGAGGACCCTTTCTTGTGTATGCATAGTCTTGTTAAGAATGCCAAATCTTTTGGGAAGATGTTGAAGAACATGGGAATAGGTAGTATGAGCATGCTTGAGACAAAAAGAGTCAAATGGTGTGATGCTTGTGTGATGTGGTGTAATACTTGTTTTCCATGCATGACAATTAAGCCGTTCAATGTAGTTGGCATGTTTTATTGTCATTTTGTCAAAACTATGCATCCCATGGTTTTGTTTGGGACTTCAATCTAAAAGATTGCCTAGATTTTTGTTTTCACATACCTTATGTCTTAATTTTGAGCTTGTTAGGACGTGTCCACCATCTTGGTGTGATGAATTCTATTATGGTCGATAGTGGTCTTAATCTTTATCATCCTACATAGATATTTGATTTGCTCTCGTTCTATTTTATAGGTGTACGGAATCCGGATTTGAGGGCAATTCCTTCCCAAGGAGGGGAGGGTGATATGACCACGGGTGCTAGACGTCAAGAGTCTTCACCTCGACGTGAGCCATGGATTGATTGGGGTCCAAGGAAGAGAGTGAAGACATGCCAAGGATTCAATAAAGCTAGAGGGCCTCCCGAGGGTGCGAGGAATAGAGAAGGCTCAGATTTGAGGACAAATCCTTTCCAAGAAGGGGAGGATGATACGATCATGGAAGCCGTGTGTCAAGGATTTCACCTACAGCTGGATTCCACCGGAAATCTTCCTATCCAAATGATAGGAAAATGCACAGAGCTATGAAACTGCCACCATTGTCTTCTTCTTAAAATCAGCTTCGCGTGGGTATCTTGCACATCCCAATCGGAGTCCGGATGAGGGAGTTATGGCCGTTTTACAGAAGTTGCACAAAGCTCCAAAAGGAACACCCGGGCGGGTGTTTTGCACCCTGCAATTCACCCGACCGGGTGAAATGATTTCGAGGTCCAGAGAGAACACCCGGGCGGGTGTTTTGCACCCTGCAATTCACCCGACCGGGTGAATCATCCGAGACTTAGATTTTATGGGCCTTTTCTTGGAATTTGGCCTTCAACTATAAATAGGACTTTATCTCCTTTTCTTCGTAGAGTTGATTGATGAATTAAGATATCTACTTTGTGAGATTTTCCTTTTTGAGGATTGTATCCAAATTCCTTCCTTGAAGGTTGCTTGTTTCAATTTCATAGATTGATTCAAGTAGAGGTATGCATCAATGGAGTTTATCCATTGAGTAGTGGAGCCAAGGGGTGATAGAGCTAATGAAAGTTGCCTAGGGTTATCTCCATTTCTTTGGTTAAGGTCCTATGGTTGTAGCTCTTTTATCTCATCATTATACACACGTTTTTCATCTCTAATCTACCATCCTTTCTTGTTTGATTCAATTTTTGTGGTTAGATCTTTTGTTATCTTTGGTGTTTATTGTCAAATTAAAAATCAATCTCACAAAAATATCTAGATCAAGTATCACAAATGGGTAATTCCTTGGGAGATGAATCTTAAATCACATGGATCTACATCATCCCACTTCACTCAAGCTTGTCTCCAAGAAATCCTAGTGAAGGGGGGACCAGGGCAGTTTGTGCGCACACAAAAAAAAAAGCATCACAAAACGTATATATACAAAACAGACTTCTCACACTTAGACCGGACACCGGGCTAAGTGGGAGAAGACACTATTGCTAAACAGACAGAAAACACGCTTATAAACACAAACTTCTCACACTTAGACCAAAGATTGGGCAAAGTGGGAGATAACACATATATACATAACACACATGCTAAAACACATATTCACATACACAAACATGCAGAGAATAAACAAAAGACAAAAAGATAAAAACAGGAAAATTACTGAAATGTAAATTTACTTGGTCATTGGCCCTCGCGGGAGCCAGACCTGGGTGGTACCCTGGGGAGGTTCACTTTCACCTTCTTCTTTGCCGGCGACTCCGGCTCTTCTTCCTCGATCTCGGGTTGCTTAGACATGGGTTTCCTTCCACACAGGGGCGCTATGGGCTTGGACACGGATGGGGTTGCAACAGCTTAGACACGGATATGGGCCTCTGAAGAGATGAGCTTCCTTGACCTGGCTGCCTGTCTCACTGCTGGATCCAGGAGGCAGCCTTTGCTGGGTCAGGGGAAATTTCTTGCCTAGCCAATCGGCCATTTTCATCATAATTTTTACCGCGTCCGCCATGCGATCACTCTGTGCGGACGATTTCCCCACCAGGTCAGTGATGCTCCTTTTGAGGGCTTGCATCTCATCTCGGACTCCACCGAGTTCCTTCCGAATATCCCCCATCTCTTTCTTCAACTCTTCATAGTCCATACTGGCCACCGCCTCTAGTCCATCCACTTCTCGCTTCACCACAGGCTCTGCCTTCCCTACTTCATAGAAGCACACATCCATGCCATCCATGTAGAGGAGCCTTTATTGAAAAAGTACTCCACGCTGAATGACTCTGGAGGCTCACACATGATCACCTCGGGTGTAGATTTGGCTATCTTCATGATTATATTGCGCTGGAGGTAAGCACCGAGGAGATGGAAAGTGTACATGTGGCGGAAGGGGTTGGCAGTCATCTGATGACACGCTTGAGCTAGCCAATAGCCCAGGTGAACCTTAATCTCCTTTGCCATGTACCAGGTGAAGTAGAGGTCCGCAGTGGTGAGGGCAGAGCTGGCTGTTCCCATCAGATTATATTCGATAAACACTTGAGCGAAGCGGAGGAGGGGGTCGAAGATGTGGAAGCCCTTGGATTGGCTGGTCTTAAAGGTCCCCACCCTCTTATGGGTAATAAATTCCCAGGCTGACTGCGGCTTGAAACCAGGGGTGTACTTTGGGGCTCCGACCATGCGCTCGTTCCAGATACCTTCCTCATCTTCCGCATGGGTGAACAAACCCATCATCAGGGACCACTCCCTTATGCTCATCTCATACTCCTCGTTGAATAATCGGAAGATGATGAAGTCGGCGTCTAAGTCAGTTGTGGACTTGAGTCGGAAAGTGGAAAAGAACTCCCGGGCTAAAGTTGTGGGCACCTCAGCCGTGCTATAGTTCATTAGCCATTCGAACCCTATAGCACTGATGTACTTGAGGAATTCCTTGTCCGACTCAATCTCCTTCAGCGCCTCTGGGTCATATTGTTTCCCAGACTTGGCTAGCTTCCCAGGGGCGCTTCGTTCCTTATACGTTTGTGCCCTCCGTGGGTCGTCAAACTCGCCCATCTCCTTTAGCAGCTTCTTGGTTATCCAAACCTTGGCCCTCTCGTAGTTGAGCTCCTCTTCTTGCTCCTCCTCTTCTTCCTCTTTTGGCTCACTGTCTGGGCTGGGTCCTTCAAACTCCTTAGCATAGGGGACCTTAGTGGCAGCGGGAAGTGGTTCCTCAACTCGCTCGACAGAGGGAGTTTTCCTCGACCTCTTAGATGGGATGGTAGCAGCATGCTTACCCTTACGCTTACGCTCAGCGGCCAAGCGCCTTTCCTCCGCGTCCTTCAGCTCATTCCTCATCCTCATCGGACTCCTCCTCCTCGATGCGGGTCCTCTTGGCCCTCGCTGGATTGGACGACTCGGCCTGAAGAGTTCACAGGGGTAGATCTAATTGTTGGGTGGGTGGCTCCACCGTAGAAGCAGGTGGCGGCCTCTCCGTATGATCCACTAACACATCAAACATCGCATTTGCAATCCCCTTCATATCTCAATCCACAGCGACCGAAGGTGGGTTGCATCGGAAAAATCTCTTGGCTGTAGCCTTAGCCCATTCATTCCAGGCCTCGGGCAGAGCCTCCACTAATCTCACAATACCATCATACCCTCCCATTCCATAAGGATGAGCACGATGCCAACGCGACAAAAAGCATGCCTTCTATGTTCGAATCATCGCTTGGGAAAGCGGTTAAGAAATTGTCAACGTACAACAAAAGTTCAAGTGTTCAAACTAGACTATATCTCAAGCCTTCTATGTTCGCATGCATAGGCACATATTCAAGTCCATAGTCCACACTTAACAAAATCACATCGAACATGCATAAAATCCACTTCACACTTCCACATCAAGTCATTGACAAATTATCATCCTCGCATTTCATATCCACATATCACATCGCAATGCAGTTCAAAAGAACACATCACAAAGTCTCATGTTCTTGAAACTTGCACTTTTCAAAAATTTCACTTCCCACGAACATTTTCCCACCTTGTACCTCCCAAATGTTCGAAAAATTTGACACACAATCATCATATAAATTTGGGACTTCACCCATTTTCACAAAAGTTCAAAAGTCTCACTTTTCTCAACATCATCAAAACAATTCATTTTCCTCATTTGAAAATCGATAGTACCTCTTTTCGTGATTGAGCATGACATGTCGGGTGTTGAGCCATCGATAAATTAATTCGTTTAGTCTACGGATACAAAGTAGTCCAAGATTGAGAAAGACTCTTGGGTCGAGAGCTTGAAGGAACATAAGCTCTGATACCACTCTGTCACGCCCGCCCTTTCTAAGGATAGAAAGAACGGTTTATCACGACTGGGGAGGGATATAAGAAGCGGGGAAGAAAGGGGAATTGAAGTAATATCATACTTAGACAAAAATAGACCGAATAACAATTTATTTAATCATCAAAAAGATTTATCAGAATGATCGAGTTTAAAGTATCTCGGCGCACAGCGCATTATTCAAAATAGTAAATTGTGTTAGCGGAAGCAATCAAGAGTAAAAGAATGACCCCATGAAGACACGACTCATTCGGTACACGATAACAAGTAGACTTCAGAGGCTCCACTCAACACCCAGCACGACTCGTCATAGCTCAACCTGCACTCAGTGGACAGTTGCCGAAAATATTTACATAAAAATAATTGTCAAGCCAATCTCGAGTGATCTTGGGTTTTAGCTTTCAAAATAACCCAAGTACACAAAAGTGTTTCGTTTCTATAAAAAGTCGGTTGCGCAACCTTTTTCCGTTGTCCATACACTATCCAAACTATCCTCGTGAATCGGGAATGTGGCCACATTCCACGACGGTCACTGGACCGGCCAAATGAATGACAAATAGCACACGCCCCCACATGGTGTACACTAGTCTATGCTGGGTTTCCCCCTCCCCCCCCACTCCACAAAAAAAAAGAGAGGAGGTTTTCCCTCCTAAAAAAAATTTATGTTTTCCCCCCCAAAACAATCGTCAGTTTCCCCTCCCAAAATAAGTTATGGTTTTTCCCCCCAAAAAAGTGTGGGTTTTATTCCCTCCAAAAAGGAGAGTTTTTCCCTCCTTTAAAAAAAAGTTGGTCTATAAATAACAGTTTCAATCACACACAAGATAATCATTCTCTCTCTGTAATTAACTACAGGTTCTTTTCTTATTCTCTTTCTTAATTGTTAGTCTCTCTTATTTTTCTTTTACTACTTCTTTGTTTTGTAGGTATTGAAGGTGGAATTTATTTAATTCTTTTTTTTGAGCTTTTACTTTTTAGCTTTAAAATGCTAACCATTTCTTATCTTGCAGACAATAAAGGTAAAATATTGTATTTTAATTCTTATAGATTTCGTATTGTTTTATTTAATGTTTAGTGTTTTTTATTCATTATTTATTTAAAAGCTAACTTTTTTATATTTTGCAGATTATTAAAGGTGAGATCTGTGTATTTTAATTTTTTTGGTTTTAGTATTGTTTCTTTTCCGTTTTGTTTTGCATTTTTATTTTATTAGCCTATCTATTACAAAGATACAAGGTAAAAACAATAAAAAAATAAAAACTCATTCATTATTTTTACAATATCTTCAAGCGTTTTGCAGAAATCGTCTTCATCTTCTACGCAGAAGTTCGCCAATGTTCACTGCAAATACTGCACAGGGAAAACCAACAGAAGTTAGAACTTTACTTTTTTAGCCAAAATACATCGATAGTAAATGATTTTAACTTATAGATCTGGATCTAAAAGGAAAACAAAAAATGTAGAATAGAATTACAAAATACGTAACATAATTTTGTTTTTCGCAGGAAGAGCTGAGAATGAGCTAACGCAATTTGAAGATGGAAGGTGGAGAGAATTGAACAGGCGATACCGTAATTTGATTTGGAAGATGGTGGAGAGAATTGAAAGGCAGTTCTTTGTTTGTTGTGTAAAGGGATTACTGATAAGGCCCGTTTCATGCATGCATTTTATAGCAAAACTACGCTAACTCAGCTGACTAACGACCATTTTTGAGCCAGGTGTGTGTAAAATTCACCGGATACCGAAGATCACATCAACTCAGGAGGCGAAATCAAAAGTTGGGAAAAGAAGAGGAAAGAGGCGGTTTTGAACTGATCAAGTCATATTTCAACCGGAGCCAGCCAACTGCATAGTGGAGAGGAGAGCGTGAATTCCACCCTCAAAGTGTGAAGGGCAGAAACGATATTTCAGGGAGGCGGTACCCTAGGGATCAGAGCCCTACGCCTCCCTATATAAATGAACCTTGCACACTAAGAAGGGGAGTTCCCCCACATTTTCATCATCGGCCTTAGTAGTTTAGGGGGGGTCTCTCGAGAGGAGTGGTCTTCTAGTTCTTCTCCGGAGCTAAAGAAAAGTTCCTCTCAATCCCTAGCTTTACAATCCTCTACACACACTTGGGCACACTGGAGTAGCTGGTAGTTTAGTCTTTTGTTTGCTGGTTCTCGCACACTTTACATTTTCGTCTGTAATTCCACTCCGAGAAGGGGTGATGAAACAATTTCTGTTAACTGCTTAGTTCTATTCTGTTTCCATGTAATCGACTCTGCTTCCTACTTTTGTTTTAGTTTAATCTAGTTTTCGTTCCCGTTTTTCCTTGCCTACATTGCTTCGTGTTTAATGTCCACATCTACATTCGATTTCTTGTTTCATGTGAGTCTTGGTTTAGATCTGGTTTCCATGCTTGAGCTTAAAATGTTTTCTTAGATCTACATGTTTTCTTGCATGCTCCGATAAAAATCTTCCTTCCATGTTAACGTAGTGTAGGATGTAGGAGTAATTTAGATTTAGTGTGCTTGTTTCAGTTTAGTCTTCTTGTGCATCCCAGATTTGTTTGTTTACCCTGTTTCTATGCTTTCTTGCTGAACAAGATGAAGTTGTTAAAGTTATTTTGCTTTATCATACCTTTTGCAGGGGACTGACAATCCCGTTTATGCTGTTTGTCCATATCGGGAAAGTCCACTCAGCTTGATCAAGTAGCTTAGTTCAGTATGTTTGATTTGATCAGTTTCGTAGTTTAGTTTCCCGCATCATAGTTAAAACCTAACCCACCCCTAGAAGCGTGGCAGCAGCCATAACCAAGCCTTGTCTAGCATGCAAACCGAAAATGCCTCATCTCTGTGGGATCGATCCTTACTTCCCTATGGTAATCTAATAGCACTAGTGGGTTAAGGTTTTTGAACCACGCTCTATTTGTATCCCTCTTTTTGACTAACCTCTCAGCGCAGGTTCGGAGTCAGGCTGGCTTGATCAGCTCGGCGACCCAACTTGAGCAGGTTGACAACGACACCAAAACAAAAGGGAAAGAAGGGAGGGTGCAGAAAAGTGGAGTTTCAATTACCCTGTATATATATGGCAAAAAGATACAAACCCTAATTTTATATTTGGGCTTTATTTTTACATATAGTATGGGCCTTTTTGTAACGGTATTTCATAATGTGATAATGAAGGATTATCTGCGTATTAATATACACTGGAACATTTATATATGGGTCATTATTAGATTTTTATTAAAGATATTTAGTTTTTATAAATGTATAATTTATACAATTGTTACAATTGTTACAATCATGAATGAAAACACATGTTACAACCGAGTTGTCTTATTTTATTTTTCATTTATGTGTAACAATTGTATAATTTGTGGACTGTTGAGCGGTGAGTCAAAGTTCAAAAAGTGATAGAGTACAATATTGAGATTTAGTGTATACAAGTTTTTATTTTCGTAAATTTGTTCATCGTTTATCCAACCATATGAAATATAGAGATATAGTGTCTTAAAATTAATGAACTTGTCTCACTAGATACTTCATGTGTGCTTAACAGTTGTATATTTTGTGGAATGTTGTTTTCTTTTAATAAAACATTGTGAAAATGTTAAATGTTATTTTGAGAGTAGTTATTATATTGTCGTATTGATATTTTCATAATATGAATGTGAATTGTTCATCGTTTATCCAACCATATGAAATATAGAGATATAGTCTCTTAAAATTAATTAACTTGTCTCACTAGATACTTCATGTGTGCTTAATAGTTGTTTATTTTGTGGAATGTTGTTTTCTTTTAATAAAACATTGTAAAAATGTCAAATGTTATTTTGAGGGTAGTTAGTATTATTTTGCTGTATTGATATTTTCATAATGTGAATGTGAATGTGAATGTGTTATACGTTTTTTTATGTATTGAAGGTTGCATTGAAAGTCCAAATCACTGTTTTGAGGTTGTATCATTTATTGTTGATTGACAATTTTTAAAATTTTCAATTAATTTATCATTTATGATAGAGTATTGAGATGTATGTATGTATGTATGTATTCATTTATATAAATATGTTAAATTTGTGTTCCGTTTGATACTAATACTTATTTGATACTTATAAGTTTACATGAATTAATAATATTTGATTATGTAGTTATTTGATACTATAAATAATATCAATAAGGTTCGACTAACAATTTAATGTGCTTTGGGCAAAAAATTGTAAGGGTTTAGTAGTTTACGGGGCTAGGGTAGTAGCGTCTCAATAGCATATTGTTCACTACCTGATCGAAGTTAAATCCATCCCTAAAGGGTTTAATAATCCATAGGGTTAGGTTGTAGTGTTGACTTAGCATATAGTATACAAATTTGTGTTCAATCCGATACTTATAGTTATTTGATACTACTTATAAGTTCACATGAATTAATAATACTCCCTCCGTCCCACAAAAAATGTCACACTTTCCTTTTTAGTTTGTCCCACAAAAGATGTCACATTTCTATTTTTGGAAAAAGTTCTCTCTCGCATTAATATAAAAATTATATTTTCTCTCTCCATTTAACACACAAAACAAAACCTCCTAAAATCTCGTGCCATCCCACAAGTGTGACATCTTTTGTGGAACGGATGTAGTATATAATTACGTAGTTATTTGATACTATAAAGAATATCAATAAGGTTTGATTAACAATTTAATGTGCTTTTAGCACAAAACTCTAAAGGTTTAGTAGTTCACGAGTCTAGGGTGCAGTATCGACTCAGTAGCATACCGTTCACTAATTGAACGAAGTTACATCCATCCCCAAAGGGTTTAGTAATCCATAGGGTTAGGTTGTAGTATGACTTAGCAACATAGTTTACAAATTAACAACATTGTGTAATGTACCTTTTGCTATTCAATTTTATGTATAAAATATATAATATTAACTATGTAGATTTAATATATTAAATAGATGAGTTAAGAACATGTGATATTTTCAGCGATGTTAGATGGTAATGTTCCAAAATTAAAATTTCAAGTAATTCAAATTAGTTTATGTGATATTTGATTATTTTCTTATGGATGTTGTGTTTTGGTTGTGAATGTGTTATACGTATTTGTATGTATTGAAGGTTGCATAGAAAATCTAAATCACTGTTTTTGAGATAGTATCATTTATTGTTGATTGACAATTTTTTTAAGTTTTGATTAATTTAAAATTTATGATAGAATGGTGAGTTGTGTGTATGTATGTATGTATTAATTTATATGTATAGGTTAATTTCGTGTTTTGGTTGCTGATGTCGTACTATTGTCTGAAAATGATTCACAATTTTAAAAATTTTGATTAATTTAGAATTTATAATACAATTTTTAGATGTTTTTATGTATGTAATGGTTAAATTTGTGTTTTGCTTGCTAATGGTGTATTATTTTTGTGTAAATTGCAAAATTGATAATGATTATTTTACTTTGTAATAATTTTCTTTTTGCAGAAATTGGATATTTCCAATTTATACAAAACATAAATCATTTGCAGTAATTTGTTGTGCATTTATTGCCGATTGACATAAATTAAAAGTTAGATTTTTAATATAGGTTTACATTGTTTGTATCTATAGGTTTAAATTGTAATCAATATTTTTCGTCTTAAATTTAGAATAAATTGTAATCAACAATATTTGTATTGAATATTTATTATATATTCAGTTAAATTGTTCGATTTTCTAAGTTTACTCATGTAATTAAGATAATTATTGAATGAATTGTGAATGGTGCATTTGTATGTTTGAAGGTTGTATTTTTGATAAATTGTGTTATTGCTTTTTTATTGTTGTTTTATTGTTGATTGGTAATTTATTAAAGTTTTGATTAAATTCAAATTTATGATAGAATATTAAGACGTGTGTATGTATGTATGTATTAAATTCAAATTTCACTTCAATCTTGCTTCTCCTTGGGCATTGCTGCCTCAATATCTAGTGCTAGGGCTAGCGCTTCCGCGTAGGGGAGTCTCCCACGGCTCGCCAATGACATCCTTATCTCATGCCTTAGTCCCTCACGGAACTTGTTAGACAGCTTCTCGTCAGTGTCGACTTGATCAGGTGCGTACCGGGTCATGTTGTTGAGTGCATGGTCATACTCCGTCACGGTCATACGTCCTTGGGTCAGATTGTAGAATTCAGACGCCATCGCCTTCCGGTAGCTCTTCGGCACGTACTTGCTATACATTTCCGCCTTGAAGCCTTCCCAATTCATTCCTTCTGCTTGATCTCGGGGCATTGTCTTCATCCTGGTGTGTCCCACCAGTGTGCGTATCCATGATTCGGCCTTGGCCGGTTCTCCCATTCCATCGAAAACGGGCGGTTTCTGCTCTAGAAAAAGCTTTACTATTTTTCCGATCAACCGGGGGTGGGGGAGGCGGTAGCGGCAGTATTGGTTGTGTCACACTTTCTTCATTTGTTGGCTGAGGTGTCGGTTCTCGGTTATTGCATCTTGGCGGCATTCTGATTTATTATCACACGGGTTATTTTCAAAATCTAGCAATAGTCATGTGGTATAGTAGATAAACAAGGTTCATGGGACAATCGTATCGAAATCAATGGTGGAATGCTCTCGCAACACAAGATATCAAAAGTTCGTCACATAGAAGGATAGCAAGAGAGCAGTGTCGAAGTATTATCATATCAAGAATCGGTTGAGCCATAGGATAGCAAAAGGACCATCGCTCATTAGCAAAAAGGCAATTGTACATTAATGTCACAAGACAGTTGTACCTCAAAGTAGCGAAGTATAAGGTGCAATAAGGTATCGAAAGACAATGGTACCATAAGATGGCATAATATGATGGTGTATTAAGATAGCCAAAGATAATTTGCACGATGGTAAGGAAAACAAAATGAGAGATCACTACACCATAATGTGGTAAAAAGATGAAAAATTTCCCATGGCATATCAAATCAAAACGTTGCCTCAAGGAGGTCTTAGTATAAAACGCAATAAGGTAAAAGAGTGGCAAAATATGAGAGATAAAAAGTCAAGCAAAACAATCAAAACATGGGGGAAGCAAAACAATGTATTCCACGACGATCATTCCTAGTTATTTTCGTTCTCATCTTCTTCCGGATCCTCGGAATCTCCGACACTTTCCATATCCAAGCCTCGTCCTTCATTGAATGGTCCCACTCGCTCCAAGGGGTCTGCAGGTTGTGGATAAGTCTCGAGATTCCCGCATGATGGGTAGCTCCTCCATACGCGTATGCATCCATCCAATGGTCGTAGAAGTCGGTGACGTAGGTCAGGAGAAAAGACTTTCCATCCCACTCAAATTCTCGGTAGCTCTCGACAGGAAAATCCTTGTTCTTAGCGTAACGATTACGCATCGGGGCATAATACCGTTGGACCATCTACACAAAAAGAGATCTCAGCATCAGCACACGGGTTGAAAGAATCAATAGTGTATGAGGTTTCAAATGATGCTGAGAATATGATGGATATATATATATGTATGTCGATCGATGGAGGTGTGAAGGTAGTATCATATCGAGAATAAACAGAATTCTATTTCCGAGGAAAAAGGTTCATGTGTTTTTCGTGTTTCGTTGATTCGACACATGTTCCCATAAACCGCTTGTCTTGTGTTAGGCGTTTCGTGCCTCCACGTTCGATATCATTACAAAATTTTCATTCACAACACGATTTACAACTATGTATAGCAGCATGCTCAAGTTCAATCCCATAGATGTTGTCTCATAATGCAATCGAGTAATCACAATCATATAGAATTTCATTCATCCAACTCATATAGGTCTATCACATATTCGTCGATTTTCCTTGTCGAATAAAATACAAGTTCACTTGCATAACAACATTCATCATTTTTGGCATAGTCGCATTTAACAATTTCATATCCATGTATATTCATTATTTCATACTCCAAGCAAAATTTCAAAAACGTCACATTAACTTCTATTCCATTGCAATTTCCAACATTTCACACTTCAAATCAATATTCATCAAGATACTTGTTACCTCATTCTTCGTGGTTGGGCGGAGACGAGTCGTGGTGTTGAGCCTTCGACGATTATCAATTAGTCAAATTACACATGAATAGACTTTGACTGAACAAGACTCTTGGGTCCAGAGTGGAAAGAACCTCGCTCTGATACCAAACTGTCACGACTTCTAGGGTATAATAAATGCGGCGATCGTGACTTAAACGGACTTAAATGCAACGAAGAAAATAGGCTAGGGTTTCATTTAAGGGGTGTGCCCAACATATTTAATGAATAATTAAGTAAGAGAAGAGTAACGCTTTAGCA
Source organism: Salvia splendens (assembly GCF_004379255.2). Classification (NCBI taxonomy): domain Eukaryota; kingdom Viridiplantae; phylum Streptophyta; class Magnoliopsida; order Lamiales; family Lamiaceae; genus Salvia; species Salvia splendens. The sequence goes on from NC_056046.1 coordinate 32,758,919, forward strand.
ATGAAATCAAATGGAGAATGACTATCATAATTTATGTTCAAAATGACAAGGGCTTAATATAATCCAAACGTAATATGTCTCAATATTCTAGACAAGAATCCAATAGTTTCAAAATCAACCCAACGATAAGAGTAATCATGTTTTAGAGGAAGCATCCAAGAGAAGAGTGAAATCATGTGTGAAGACACGATGACACTCGGAGTTAGGTGAGACTCAGAATGACGGATCAGATTAATCAAGGTTATATGGAAGATAACCGAACCCGGTGGATCAGTTAGCAAATTGTCGTTGCCATTTGATCAAGTCAATCCTCAAACCGACTCACGCAAAGAAAATATTTATAACTCCCAAAGACTCGCACTACTTTAACAGTAAAGCAGCAAGAATCGGGGTCGATCCCACAGAGAAAAATGTGCTGCGAGTGTGTGTTTAGTGAACATGGGGTTTGGCTGCGGCCAAGCTTTAACTTGGGAGTTTGTTTTAACTACTTGATTTATGCCAAGCAGAATTTAAACTAACTACTTGATTAAACCCAGAACAGTAAATCATTTTAACATTCATTATAACTAGGCACTTGGAACAATATTTAAAAGCGAGAAATTAAACTGCGACAGTGAACTTGAAGATCCGAAAACAAAAGAACTTTGATTCCAGAATAGATCTCGTCCAAAACGAAATACAAAGCGAAAACTAGCTACGAAATTGAAAGAACATAAAGCGAGTAAAGGCCGAGCAATTCTCGGTCGGAAACTGGAAACAGCGCCGGACAGAACTGAAGCCTCTGTCACACTGAATCACTTACGCTTCACTAACTGAAATTTTAAACTAAGCTAGCTAAGAACTGGAACGAAAGTTAACTAAACTAAGCTAAAACTAAGAACTAACTAGAAAGCGGATAAAGGATTCTCTATTGTGGTGTCGCAGCCTCTATTTATAGGCACGCCGCAGCGATCCTCCAGCAGGGATAACAACCTTGTCGGCGAATATTCGCTTTCTGCCAGGACCGCGAGTCTCTTTGGTGGACACGTATTCCTCCTTCTAGAAGACAATGGTCCCTTCATAGCAGGATGGTGTCCTTTGTATCGGCACGTGTCCTCTTCTCTTTGCCAATGGTCCCCGCCTAACAGCTTGATCACTCCCCTTTATCAATCTCCCTGATTTCTTGGCCTTTTGCGTCCTTTGTGCCGACTTGATCCGTTTAGCCTCGATGCCTTGGTCAAGCTGCATTCCTGCACTTTTAACACTTGGTTTGCGCAATAAACAGATCAAGTGGCGTACTTTTTACCATTTAAACCGATGCATGAAATGAGCCTTATCAAACTTCTCACACTTAAAACATACTTGTCCTCAAGTATAAAAGACAAGAAAAGAAAAAGATAAGGCAAGTTTCAGGCACGGTTTACTCATCTCAAGAAAGAAAAACAAAGGGAAAAGAAAGGAAAAAAGAAAGACTTAAAAACACATATTTACATAGATGCATTAGACCGAATAAACTTACAACAATCATACTCGAGGTCGAGGTCAATCCATTTGTCAGCAGCTTATGTTTCTTCTCTCCGCATGTACTTGATCAAGTCGTCAGTTTGTCAAGATTGCTCAATTCAAAAACCAACTGTTGGATTCACTCAGTCACTCATTTCTCACCAGAGATGTTAGGACTGTTCACTCAGATAGTTAATACCTCGAATCGGATTGCACAAGATAGTTCCTTAAGGTCTTTGTTTTTGTTGTAATGGGTCTTAGGGGAGTAACGTGTTTTGGTAGGGCCCTAGGGGTTCTATGTTTAAAATAAAAATTTAAACTGAGAAAAGAAAAACACACGGGTCAAGAAACTGAGATCTGAACCATTAAAACTGGATCAAGCTGGCATTTTAAGATTGCCACTTGATTAATTTGTGACCTTTAGCCTTTAACTTTCAGCTTTTGTTCTCCTAACCTTCAATTGGTGGGGTCAGGTTAACATTTCGTACCCTTTGTTTACTTCTTCTTTTTCACTTTTTTTTTTCCGACTTGACTTGTGACTTGATCGATTAACTTGATAAATCTTGGCTACTTTTTGGATTTTTTTCTATTGCTATCCCTTTTTCTTTGGAATTTTTCGTCTCTCGAGCCCTATGTCCCGTGTGTGTAAAACAAAAAAAGTTTATAAGAGATTGGGTTTTGGGTTTCAAAGGAACGGGTTAAGTGTATAAGGCTAAATGGGGTTTTTCTAGGGGGTGCCTTTCTTGATGAGGCATGTGCGTGGTCCGAATGAAATAAGGCTCAAATGGTTAAGTCCTACTGCCTTTAGTCATTACTACTTGTGCAATTTTCATCTCAGTATTAAAGAGCGGCCTCTCGTAATTTTTTTCTTCTTTTGAAAAATAGTAGAAAGTGTTCTACTTGGGCTTTATAACTCACATACAAAGAGGCTTCACAGATGGTTTTAAAAACTGAGCATTTCCGTCATACTTACTTCATTCGAACTGATCAAGCTTTAGCAATTAAGTTTTAACATGTAAGCATACTGGGGCCTTTATAAAGCTTTAACATGTATGCATACTGGGGCTTTTTTCTTACTCTTCCCCAAAGCAATCAAATCTTTCATTTATTCGGTTTCATGCATCATGTCCGAATTCTAACTATCTGATATTTTGTATTTTTCAAACACTTTTGACACGTAAAATTTGGAACTAACCCTTCCCCCTCCCCGCTGCATATGAACTCGTCCTTGAGGGACTAGATGCAGTGGAAAAAAGGGTTAGGACAACGGCATAAATTTCAAGGAAAACTTCTCACACTTAGACCAAGCATGGGGCTAAGTGTGAGATAATGCCAGATTTCAAAACATGTCGATAAACACAAGAAAACTGAATATAGACAGGAAAACATTCATAAACTTCTCACACTTAGTTCAAGCAGTGAACTAAGTGTGAAAAACAGAATCTAACCATCAATATATACAAACCAAAGAAAAAGAAACTTGTTGGGATTCAATACGCACAAGACTTTCACACACTCAGGTGAATCACACACACACTCACAGTTGTATGATCACTCACAATGCAGAAGAACACACACTCACACTTAGAGTATCGAAGATGGTAATCTTGGAGAGAAAACTTGAAAACTCTTTATTGATTTTCACTACTAACTACGTACATGGTTTTGAGCTATTTAAAGCTCTACAATCAAGTAGCAACTGCTACTAACTAACTACAAGAAGAATCAAGAAAGCAAGAAGAATAACTGCTACATCTCGGCTAACTAACTGCTGCACCAACGGCTAGTTTCTCTAGGCCGAACTTCCTTCTCGGTTCAAGCCCGAACTGTTGCTTCTTCTTTTCCCGGCTCAAGACGAACTCTATTCTTGACTCAAGACCGAACTTTCTTTTCGGCTCACAACCGAGCACTCTCTTCGGCTCACAACCGAGCTCCCTTCTCGGTTCATAAACCGAACTCCTTTCTCGGTACACAAACCGAACTCCTTTGCTTCTCGGCTCAAGACCAACTGTCTTCTCGGCTCAAAGCCGAGCTTCCTTCTTCTTCTGCTAGTTCCAAGCTAGTTCCAGCTCGGTAAGCCGAGCTTACCGAACTCCTTTCTGGCCGAGCTTCTTCCAACTGAAATGAGCACTCCATTATTACAATTCTCCACCTGAGGGCTCATCTCAGTTCTTGCACAAACATTGATCAACTTCTTGCAATGATCAAACTTGTCTCTACTTAGAGATTTAGTTAGCATATCTGCCGGATTGTGCAAGGTGTTAATCTTAACCACCTTCACCCTTCCCCTTTCAATCTCATCTCTAATAAAGTGCAACTTTATGTCTATATGCTTGCTCCTCTCATGGAAACCCGGATGTTTAGCCAAGCATATAGCTGAGCTGCTGTCACAATGAATCACCATTGTTTCTTGGTCAAAACCAAAATCAGAAATTACTCCCTGGATCCAAAAGCTTTCCTGTACAGCTGCAGTGAGAGCTATATACTCTGATTCTGTAGTTGAGAGAGCAACTACACTCTGCAGACCTGATTTCCAACTGATCACAGTTCCAAACATGGTGAACAAATAACCTGTTTGAGACTTTCTGGTGTCCAGATTTGCAGCATAGTCTGCATCACAATACCCCTGCACAACCTCCTCAGATCCACCTTCCCAGCCACTGAACACAATCCCCCAGTCCTTAGTTGACTTCATGTACCTCAATATCCATTTAAGAGCATTCCAATGCTCCTTCCCCGGGTCTGCCATGTATCTGCTAGTCACTGAGATAGCATGAGCAAGATCTGGTCTTGTACAAATCATAGTGTACATGATACTCCCAACAACACTAGCATAAGGGATAGCCTCCATCTCATCAGCCTCTTGCTTAGTTTTAGGAGCTTGTTCCTTTGATAATCTGAAACTCTGGGACAAGGGTGTTGAGGCAGGTTTAGCATTCTCCATTCTGAATCTCTGCATAACTTTGTCAATATAATCAGTTTGCAGCATCCACAGCTTCTTGCAGCCTCTATCTCTCTGAATATGTATGCCTAGGATCTTCCTTGACTCTCCTAGATCCTTCATTTCAAAGCTCGACTTCAGATCTTGTTTAACTTTCTGAATTTCTGTCATAGAAGGGCCTGCAAGTAGCATATCATCCACATAGAGTAATAGGTAGGCAATGGGAGTCCTGCCTGCCTTCTTGATGTAAATACAATCATCATATTTTGACTTGGAGAAGCCAATCTTCTTCATCTGTGCATCAAACTTCTTATTCCACTGTCTAGGACTTTGCTTAAGTCCATAAAGACTTTTCTGTAGCAGGCACACCTTACCTTCTTCTCCAGTCTTCACAAAGCCCTCTGGCTGTTCCATAAAGATAGTCTCCTCTAGATCCCCATTGAGGAAGGCTGTCTTCACATCAAGCTGTTGTAGCTCCCAGTCTAGCTGGTTCACAACTGCCAACAAGATCCTAATAGAAGTGTGCTTAACAACTGGAGCAAATACTTCATTGAAATCAATTCCTTCTTGCTGTGTGAAGCCCCTAGCCACCAGCCTTGCCTTGAATCTGATTCTATCTTTATCAGTGGTCTCAATCTTTTTCTTAAACAACCACTTACAACTGATCAGCCTCCTTTCTTTTCCATCTGTAGTCAGTCTGGATTTATCCACCAAGATCCATGTTTTGTTCTTGAGTAAAGATTCCATTTCCTCATTCATGGCTTCAATCCACCTTTCTCTGTCTTTACTCTTCATGGCTTCTTTATATGTGAGAGGATCTGCAATATCAATGCCCTCAGCAGCACAAAGTGCATAGTAGACCACATCAGAGAACCTTTCAGGTGGTCTTGTATTTCTTCTGCCTCTATCTCTTGCTATCTGGTACTCTCTGGCAGAGTCTGCTGTAGGCTCATCAATTTTTCTACCTCGAGCTAGAGCACCATCATCCTCTGGTTCAGACTCACTTTCTGAGTCAGAGGCTCCACCTGCTCCTTGGCAAAGTCCCACTGGCTCCACCTTGAGGAAATCACTCTCAATTTCATTGGAGTCCAGCTTCCTTTTTAAGTATGGCATCTGATCCTCCAAGAACACAACATCCCTACTCACCACCACCTTCTGCCTACCAGGCTCAATGCACCAGAGCCTATACCCCTTAACACCCCTCTGATAACCCAGCAATATGCATTTTAGAGCCCTAGCCTCAAGCTTACTTTGCCTAGCATGAGCATAGGCTGCACACCCAAACACCTTGTATTTTGAGTAGTCACTATGGGCTCCATACCACATGTAATCAGGAGTCTCAGACTTAAGGGCAGTAGATGGACACTTATTTATGAGATAGGCTGCTGTATACACAGCCTCTCCCCAAAATCTGTTGCTCAGACCAGAACTGAGTAACAAGCACCTTACTCTCTCTAGGATAGTCCTATTCATCCTCTCCACAACACCATTTTGCTGGGGGTTACCAGGAACAGTGCGGTGCCTCTTCATACCCTTCTCTTTGCAAAACAGATCAAACTCAGTAGACAAGAATTCCAAGCCATTGTCAGTTCTTAGGCATTTAACACTCCTTCCCTTCTCTAGCTCCACCTCTTTACACCATATCTTGAATTTTGTGAATGTCTCTGATTTTTCTTTCAGCATATACACCCACAGTTTCCTAGTGTAGTCATCAATAATAGCAAGGTAGTATTTCCCACCACCAATTGAGCTTACAGGTGAAGGACCCCAGAGATCACTATGTATGTAGTCTAATGGGGCTGTAGAAGAGTGAATACCTGTAGGATAGGGTGCCTTCTTTGCTTTTCCAAGTATACACTGCTCACAGGGGTCCATCTTGTTGAAATCTCCAGAGATCAGGCCCTTCTTGATGAGTTCTTTCAAGCTTCCTTCTGCTGGATGGCCCAATCTCTTGTGCCATAGCATTATGGAATCATCTGACACTGCATTGCTTTCTCCATCAACAGCCTTAGCCTTCAGATAATAGAGAATGTGCTCTCTGTCAGCCTCCATCATCACTGCATTCCCAGATTTCACAAGCATCTTTCCCTGACTCATCAATATGGTGAACCCTTTCTCCTCCAGCATTCCCAATGAGATGAGATTTCTTTTCACTTCCGGAATATACCTCACCCCAGTTAGGATCTTTATAGAGCCATCTTGCAAACTTAGCTTCACTTTCCCTATCCCTTTGATCTGACACACATGGTTATTTCCAAGAACTACAGTCCCTGATGCTTCCTGAAGATCATGAAACCAAGATTTGTTGGGGCACATATGGAAGCTGCACCCTGAGTCCATTATCCACCTGTGACTGATCCCATTATCACTTACATTCATGAGTTGAGCAGGGGGATCAGTACTCTCTACACAATCAGAAGTGTTGTGGCCCTCAGAGGCTAGTTTTCTCTTCCAGGCATGGCAGTCCTTCTTCAAGTGCCCTGGTTTCTTGCACCAAAAACATGCTCTGGTTTCCTTCTGAGCATCAGAACTTGAGGGTTTAGAGCCCTCAAACTTTTTCTTGAAGTTCTGCTTTTTGAACTTCTTCACATTCAAGGCCTCTGCAGTTTGAACATTGGAGCTTGCAGAGCTTCTGCTGGTAGTCTTCTGGAGTTCCTTAGCCATCAAGGCCGAGTAGACTTCTGCATAGGTGATAGCCTTATCTCTGCCATAGATAATTGCATCACTCAACTGGTCATACGAGCTAGGCAAGGCATTCAATGTAAGAATGGCCTTGTCTTCATCTGAAATTTTAACATCCACAGAGCCCAGATCATCAATGATCTTATTGAACTCCTCCAACTGCTCTATGATAGATTTTTCACCAGAAAAACTATAGGCATAGAGCCTCTTCTTGAGATACAGCCGGTTAGCCAAAGATTTTGCCAGGTAAACTTCATCTAACCTGTTCAAGATCTCCACCGCAGTCTTGGCTTCTTGAACTTCCCTCAAGACCTTATCTCCAAGGCACAGAATCACTGCAGAATGTGCCTTGAGCTGCATCTCCTCCATCTTTGCCTGAGCTTTATCATCAAGCATTGGAGCCTTTCCTTTCTCTTCTGTATTTGCAAGAACTGCGGCCAAGCCTTGTTGAATCAAGACCGCCTTCATCTTCATCTTCCACAGGCTATAATCATTCTTGCCTGTGAACTTTTCTGCATCAAGCCTTGCTGCCATCTTCCCACAGACGGCGCCACTTGTTGGGATTCAATACGCACAAGACTTTCACACACTCAGGTGAATCACACACACACTCACAGTTGTATGATCACTCACAATGCAGAAGAACACACACTCACACTTAGAGTATCGAAGATGGTAATCTTGGAGAGAAAACTTGAAAACTCTTTATTGATTTTCACTACTAACTACGTACATGGTTTTGAGCTATTTAAAGCTCTACAATCAAGTAGCAACTGCTACTAACTAACTACAAGAAGAATCAAGAAAGCAAGAAGAATAACTGCTACATCTCGGCTAACTAACTGCTGCACCAACGGCTAGTTTCTCTAGGCCGAACTTCCTTCTCGGTTCAAGCCCGAACTGTTGCTTCTTCTTTTCCCGGCTCAAGACGAACTCTATTCTTGACTCAAGACCGAACTTTCTTTTCGGCTCACAACCGAGCACTCTCTTCGGCTCACAACCGAGCTCCCTTCTCGGTTCATAAACCGAACTCCTTTCTCGGTACACAAACCGAACTCCTTTGCTTCTCGGCTCAAGACCAACTGTCTTCTCGGCTCAAAGCCGAACTCAAAGCCGCGCTCAAAGCCGAGCTTCCTTCTTCTTCTGCTAGTTCCAAGCTAGTTCCAGCTCGGTAAGCCGAGCTTACCGAACTCCTTTCTGGCCGAGCTTCTTCCAACTGAAATGAGCACTCCATTATTACAAAACTAAAATTAAAATTGTTTGGAAAGAACAAGTTCGAGATGAGGGGTGATACTATTTCTTGGGAAGTTGATCTGGAGATGCCGAGGGTGGCCTGGTTGGTGATGGGCGTCGGATGGTGAGGAGGATGTATTGGGAGTGAGCGATTCCATTTCGATGGTAATGGGAGGGGGCGATTTCTGCAAAGGGAGTGAATTTTTGAGAGGTTTTGAAATTTTGGGGAATTGTGGAGGCGAACAAGGTGTACTGAAGGTAGTTGGCGAAAAGTGGAGTACGAGTCAGAGAGCCTCCTTTTATGCAGAAATTCGTCGGTTGAGATCTCTGCGACTCTTCACGTACAGGCGCACCTTTTCAGGGTGCCAGCTGGCCTAGCTTCTCCGATACGCTACTCCTCTCTGGTACATCTTCTCTAATGCAACGGTTCGCATTTTCACAACTTGTCAATGAGTGCACGTCCCTTCATCACCTGCCTTGATCAATTCAATCACCGCACTATTAAATTCAAATTACAACTGATCAAGCGGACCCGTAATTTCAGATGAATACTCAGGTGATTACAGCTTGATCAGTTTCACCTTCTTTTCAAAAACACAATATTTTTAATATTTCAATAATCCTTTTAAAACCAAAAAATAACAAGATAAAATATTTACACTAAACTACCGGGGGTATGACTGGTTTCTCTAGGATGTCATTTGATCAGACTATTGATTTATGATTGAGTTGCTTGATCAAGCAGACTACCTAAGAATACGCAGTCGTCCCCTATACCTGCTTACTGGAGAACGTTAGGCATGATTAGTGGAATTTCTTCCACCATGCCCACTTTGGTCTTATCACGATATGGCTTACTATCACGATATGGCTTCCTCTCATGTCCGTTCATCGTAGAGGATGGCGGGCAAGGATCGTCCCATTCTGATTTTTGCTTCTTGGTCATCAGACTGACTTGACGTTTGAAGAGTAAGTTTTTCTGCCCCACCGTGAGCTCTTCTCTCCTCAGAGTGGGGTCAAGTCTGCCTTGTTGATCAGAGTAGGGTGTCGCTTCTTCTTCTGACTTGGGGGAATGCACGCATGGACTTGGGTCGATCCATATCGATTCTAATATTTTCCTTTAAATTGCTTCCTGACTCAGCCCCAGCTCATCTAGCAGTTGTCTCTTTTGCCCTTGTAGGTCCGGTTCGCCTGGTTCCTTAAGCATCTGCGTGGTCAGGGCCCTAAGCATCTGATTCCTTATGTATTTGGCTCGCAGGCGTGGTACCTCCCTTAAGCTTACTTTCCATTGGGCCCCCTTGATCAGGTGGCTTCTCGTCCCCTTCTACTTGAACTATCCTTGTTGACCCGACTGGCTGTGGAGGTTTACAGAAATCCATAATTGCCTTTTCAATGTCTTCATCATCTGGACCCCCAGTTAGCCCTGCATCGAACCATTCAGCCGCCTCTTTCTTCAGATGTCCATTTGCACTGAAATCAGTGGGTGTTTCTTTGAAGAGATCCCTTTCCAGACACTTCTGCACTCGGGGTTTGGTAATTATTGCTGAATGTAAGCTCTCACTGTCCTGTGGTTGCTTCCCATTCATATCAATGCCAAATGTCAGCCGCTCCCATTTAAAATTCAGATGCATCGTTCCATTGCGGACGTCGATGACTGCGCTTGCTGTAGATAGTAATGGTCTTCCTAAAAGGATCCCAACGGACTCCCCTGCTGCTAGCTCTGTCTTTTCCATGACGAAAAAGTTGGCTGGATACACGAACTTGTTCACCTTGACGATTTCGTCTTTCAGGATTCCCTTTGGATGAATGCAAGACCCGTTTGCTAGTTGTAACGTCATCTTAGTCTTGACAAGCTCGGGTTCTCCTAACTTCTCGTACACCGAATATGGCATGATATTGACGGAAGCTCCTAGGTCACATATCGCATGCTTCACCTGAATGTTTCTGATGGAGATTGGTAGTGTGAACGCCCCCGGGTCGGCTTCCTTTGATTGGAGATCACCCTTCTGGATTTCCACAGGTACATTTCTTGCCTTGACCTTCCTCTCCTCCTCGGCAACCTGCTCAAGGATATCAGCCTCTTTTTTTTCAACTTGATCAAGGGCTCTGAATCCAGCACCTTCTCAGAAGTGGCTCCTGTTATAGGTGCTGGAGAACTTGCAGAGGGGCTTTAATCAATCTCTTCTGATTTTAGAGAAACTGCGTTGACATTCTCTCGCCCAGCAGGCTGTTGTACTGTAGCTGGAATCTTCCATTCATTACCCCTCAGTTCGCCTAGTGATGTGGCAACTTGAGATAGCTGCTTTGTGAGCACTTCTAGTGCAGCCCTCTGCTCCCTCTGGGCTTCCTGGACTTCCCGCTTGAGGGCACTCATTTTTTACGCTGGGAAGAAACGATCCAAAAATATCATTCGGAATTCCGCCCAGGTTCTGATTGAGTTTTCTGGAAGTCTTGACAGCCACACTCCAGCATCTCCCTTCAAGACGAAGGGAATAGCCTTCAGCCTATAATCTTCCGACTCCCTTCAAGACGAAGGGAATAGCCTTCAGCCTATAATCTTCCGACGTGGATCCAGTCAGAACAGGTTGGATATCACAATATCGGCAGAATTCCTCCAGGAAGGCGTACGAACATTCCTTCGGGAGGTCGTAAAAGTGGGAAAAGACGGCCAGCACTCCTGATTTGATCGCGATAGAACGCATCGCAGGAGTAAAAGCGATGGCATGGGTGGGCTCCCTCTCGTCATGGGCGTGCAGAGATCCAATTCCAGAATCATTGTCGATGTGGGCCATCTCCTCTTCTGCTTGCTTAAGTGGTGGCTTTGGTGGTGTATTCTGCTCTACTTCTTCTCCGCCGATTTGTTGCTCAGCAGCTGCTGCTAAGGCGACTCTGTAACGGGTTGTTACAACAGCGTCCTCCTGAACTCTCCACTGAGCGTTCGTGTTTTTGAGCGTGAACGGGTTGGTCCAGTGTTTACCACGATAGTACCTGTTCATAAACGGAAGGAGAAACCAATTAAAAAGAAACAAAACTATTTATACCTATACGCTAAACACATCTGTGAAACAACACCATTTTTCCCCGGCAACGGCGCCATTTTTGTTGAGACTCGGAATGACGGATCGGATTAATCAAGGTTATATGGAAGATAACCGAACCCGGTGGATAAGTTAGCAAATTGTCGTTGCCACTTGATCAAGTCAATCCATAAACCGACTCACGCAAAGAAAATATTTATAACTCCCAAAGACTCACACTACTTTAACAGTAAAGTGGCAAGAATCGGAGTCGATCCCACAGAGAAAAATGTGCTGTGAGTGTGTGTTTAGTGAACAGGGGGTTTGGCTGCGGCCATGCTTTAACTTGGGAGTTTGTTTTAACTACTGGATTTATGCTAGGCAGAATTTAAACTAACTACTTGATTAAACCACGGAACAGTAAATCATTTAACATTCATTATAACTAGGCACATGGAACAATATTTAATAGCGAGAAATTAAACTGCGACAGTGAACTTGAAGATCTGAAAACAAAAGAACTTTGATTCCAGAATAGATCTCGTCCAAAACGAAAACTAGCTACGAAATTGAAAGAACATAAAGCGAGTAAAGGCCGAGCGATTCTCGGTTGGAAACTGGAAACAGCGCCGGACAGAACTGAAGCCTCTGTCGCACTGAATCACTTACGCTTCACTAACAGAAATTCTAAACTAAGCTAGCTAAGAACTGGAACGAAAGTTAACTAAACTAAGCTAAAACTAAGAACTAACTAGAAAGCGGATAAAGGATTCTCTATTGTGGTGTCGCAGCCTCTATTTATAGGCACGCCGCAGCGATCCTCCAGTAGGGATAACAACCTTGTCGGCGAATATTCGCTTTCTGCCAGGACCGCGCGTCTCTTTGGTCGACACGTATTCCTCCTTCTAGAAGACATTGGTCCCTTCATAGCAGTATGGTGTCCTTTGTATCGGCACGTATCGGCACGTGATCACTCCCCTTGATCAATCTCCCTGATTTCTTGGCCTTTTGCGTCCTTTGTGCCGACTTGATCAGTTTAGCCTTGATGCCTTGGTCAAGCTGCATTCCTGCACTTAACACTTGTTTTGCGCAATAAATAGATCAAGTGGCGTACTTTTTACCCTTTAAACCGATGCATGAAATGAGCCTTATCAGAGTTTCAAGACAATCACAACATTTTAATTAACTTGCTCAACACCGCCAACCGTTGGTCGCCGCTCAACCTGCACATAGGGAAAACACATACAAGACTGAGTTAGTACTCAGTGGACTTATGCCGAAAATAGTTTATCAAAGTATTATTTATCATGCCATTTTCAAGTGTCAATCGGGGTTTTATCTTTAGAAAGGGCCGATGCATCAAAATATTTCCTTCGTTCAAAAGTCACGGTCGCGCAACCATTTTTCTCATCGATGTTTACCGTATCCTCATTCTACATGACAAGGAATGCGGCCGCAAACCAGGTCACTAGACCGGCCAACCCGTACGCTGACACACGGTCTAACATTGGTGTACACTAATCCAAGTAGGGTTTGCTTCCCTACGAGGATCCGAATTCGATTTAATAATAGTGGCAAGGCCACAACGGATAGGCACGACAAAACAAATCACGGCATGATAAACACAGATTTCATTCTCAACGATAAAGATTTAGGACGTTGTCCTTATTTTAAAAGAAAGCCCACCTCGACTGCTTAGATCTCAAGTACTTTCTTCCCTTTGCTATCACGCTTTGAGCGCGAGTTATCACCTTTAAATAATATGTATCACAAATCAGTCTCGATTAACGACTCAAAATCATGCATGTCCCCAAACGTTTCCCTTTTCCCATTGATTTGTTTTATATTAATAATCACAATCAAGACATGTGCTTCATATCAATTTATTCATACTACAACACCAGATCTATCATCAAAACATGGTCACGCATGAGTGTTCTTCACACAACACACATCACACGCACACACACGCACACACGCGCGGTACATACACACGCACAACACTTCTAATTCACCAATTGTTTCCCCTTTTCGCTCGATCTATATGCATGAAGGTTCAAGAACACCAATTAATCGGTTAGATGAAAAAAGATAGGTCAAAAATATCTTTTCTTGATAGAAACGAACGGTAGAACAATGTATTAGCCTTGATTCTTCAACAATTCTTGAGTTTCAACTTCAATTCTTTGCAAAGAATGAAGAATTCTTGGAGAAAAGTAGAAGAAAAATTGAGAGTGAGAGGGAGAGTGGAGAGTGGAGTGAGGGAGAGAAGTAGGCGTGTATTTAGTGGGGGCTAGGGTTAGGTTTTCTCTCTTATTTATAGAGTGCAAGAATATATTCCCACAATTAATTAAATAAAGATTTGGGAAGATATGGGAGAGAGAAAGTGGCGTTAATTCTGGTAGAGAAATAAGGGATTTCGAATTCTACGTTGTTTAATCAGCATATGAATTAATTTCGAATTTACTTGGAATATCACAAAGTAGAATAAAATATCACGGAGCAGAATAAAAATAAAAATTTCCACTATTAAAATAGAGTAGTAGGCGATTTTTATTCCTCTCCCAAAAGGAATTAAATTCAAATCCTAATTTAAATAGGATATGACAAGATCTCCTTAGATATGGTAAGATTTGCTAGGATATTTATATTTATTCATGCAAGGGAATAAATAAGGGATCAAATAATATAATAAAATAATTCCTTCTCCCATAAATAGGAGATTTTCAAAATCTCCATAATATAAGCATAGGGGTCGAAAGTTTCATGGAGTAAATGGAGAATAATCGGACTTTGGTTTAATTTGGATGAATATCCCAAGCAAATAATTAAATCCAAGAAAATAGAATTCCTTTCCCATAAATCATAGTGGTCGAAAATTCCAAGAAAAATATGTATGATATTTATTGATGAACGAATTTAATCTCACTCGCCCTTAGGAAATAATTCACCACAATATATTTCACCCTGCATCATAATTCACACGGTCACGTCACATATTCAACGATATTGACCATTCAACGGCCACGTCATTTCTTCAATAGTATTGACTATTCAACTGCCACGTCATATACTAAACGGATTTGACTATTCAAACCAAATCTCAACTCCAAATCGCAATTAGGTCACAAAGAATTAATGCAATTACTTCACTCATCATTTAATCCACATACTTCACGGCATTAAAAGTATTTAATGCAAAAATTTTATGGTTCGAAAATTAGGGTTCAGAGAGTGGGGCGTTACAAGATCTCACTTGCATATGTTCCGACGACGTTCGGATGATGAAATTTGATGATTTTTTATCAACAAATACATAATAAAATCTCAATATAATGCATATAAAATATCAATATATTGCATGTAAAATTTCAATATAATACATGTGAAATATCAATAAAACTGTGTTGATATTTTGTCTACTATTTATTGAGAATCGTAAGATTTAATCTCATCCACTCATTTTAAAATCTAAGGGTGGAGATTTGGTCTTGATTTTGGATTATGATGCTATAAGCAATAGAAGAGGACCACATCCCTATAATAAATATATGTATGTATGTGAATGTAAATACAAAATATGGGGTGTTACAACAATTGATCTATGTCAGTAGGTGAAATAATTCCGCGACACGTTCTACCATCACACTAATAAAAATATGAAACATCTATGTCAAAAATAATTCCGTTGGTGGATAACTTCGACCTGAGCTCGATTAGGATGGTTCTGTCTGGGGCGGTGCCGCTGGGGAAGAAGCTGGAAGTCGCAGACGGTTTTGGACAGGTGAAAAGTGAAAAATAACTTATATTCCTCACTTCATTTTTCATGTCCTTTAAATGATCATTTAATACCGGAAACACTAAATTCAATTTAATTAGTCCCTATATTTGTGTAGAGATTATAAGAATTATACTACTAATTGATTTACTTTATTTTACTCTAAATTCAGTGTTAGGAAAATTAGTTGGGTAGGTGGAGGAATGTGAAGTTAAGTCGGATTAACTTGTCATTACTCCCTATTGATGTATTGCATATATAACTAATCGATTTGAATCCTTATTATGGTACCACTTGCATCTAATACTTTGTCAATTTTGATTTATAATATAACTAAATGCACAGTTCGTAGAGAGAGATATTGCACCGAATTTTTAACAAATTCAACATTTATTTATTGAACAATAGAATGGCATACTTAATTTAATTTCATTTTATTTAACCCTTTTTTTTATAGTGATGCTCCCATCTTAGTCTGATAATTTCAATAAATTGTTTAATTAATTATAGAATGGCTGCCAATATCTGCAGTTGCTACCACGTAACATGCATGTTAAAAATTTGTACAAGAAGTTATGTACTTAGCCATGTATGATAATAATAATAATAATATTATCATAATTTATATCCTTTTTTATTCTAGGTGGGTTAGATAGACCATGCGGAATTCAAAGATATTGGACAAAAATAATAAATTCATGGGCCGACAAGTAAACATAAATTTCCTAGCCCGTTTGTCCATTATTCTAGGTGGGTTAGGTAGAACACAAGGAATTCATGATATTGGACATAAATAATATATTCATGGGCTGACTAATAAACATAAATTTCCTAGCCTATTTGTCCATACTATATTTTTTCGTAAGTTAATTTAGTTATATTATAATTCAATATTGTCAAAGTATTAGATGCAAGTGGTACCATGATAAAGATTCGAATCGATTAGATATATATACATCACATCAATGAGGAGTAATGACAAATTAATCCGACCTAACTTCGCATTCCTCCACCTACCCGACTAATTTTCCTAACACTGAATTTAGAGTAAAACAAAGTAAATCAATTAGTAGTACAATTCTTATAATCTCAACACAAATATAGGGAGTAATTGAATTGAATTTAGTGTTTCTGGTATTAAATGATCATTTGAAGGACATGAAAAATGAAGTTAGGTATATCAGTTATTTTTCACTTTTCACCTGTCCAAAAACCGCATGCGACACGCGGCTCAGCATAGCCGCTTCCAGCTCCTTCCCCAGCGGCGCCGCCCCCGGCATAACCATCCTAATCGAGCTCAGGTCGAAGTTATCCACCAGATTATTAGTGACATAGATGTTTCATATTTTTATTAGTGTGATGGTTGAATTTGTCGCATAATTATTTCACCTTTGAAAATATATCAATTATGTCTTGAACTAGTTTTTTCAAGTGATGTTTAAAAGCTAATAAAGATGATTTTTATATTTCTACGGCCGAGGGCTATATTTGTAAATTCTATGTAATTTAAGATTGAAATAGTGTTGCACATATTATTATCACTGAATTTTTCATGTTAATAAAACAGTCATTTTCAGCCTTAATTCAACGGGCCCTTATTTTATAAATAATAACCCTCTCAATCTAAACTCCACTTTGTAGTGCATAGACATCACATCCGCCACAACCGGAAATCAGAGATGTACGGGACAATGTCCGCTGAGATGACGGTTGATGTACCGGCAACTGAAGCGTGGAAGCTCTACGGCACTCTACAGCTCCCCAAAGTGGCGGAGGAAGCCAACTCCGACTTTATCAGCCGGGTCGACGTCGTCCAAGGGGACGGCGGCGCCGGAACCATTCTCGAGGTCGCTTTCCGTCCAGGTACCATCCACATTCAGTTCAATCAACTTCCGCTATATTTATGTAATTATCCTAATTAATTTAATTGATTAATTGAGCAGGGATGGGAGGGGGAATGAAGTCGTTCAAGGAGAAATTCATGGTGGTGGATAACGAGAAGCATGTGAAGGAGGCAGAGGTTGTGGAAGGTGGATTTCTGGATCTAGGGTTCACGCTGTATCGTATGAGATTCAATGTGATAGAGGTGGAGGGAAACGAGAAGCAGTGTATAACTCGATCTACGATCGAGTACGAGCTCAAAGAAGAAGCTGCAGCTAATGTTGAAATCGCTTCCATTAAACCATTCACTGGCCCCATGCTACTTTGTGCTAAGTATTTGCTCCGCAACAATGACAATTGATCAACTATAGCCGCAACAATGACAATTGATCTACTATTAACTTGAGACTACGTGTTTTACTTTCATGTTTGCTAAAATAAATTTCTATCCTCCTACTATATATCTCTGTATTTCATTTTCTCTTTTTCCATGCTTTTAATAACAACAATCAATATGAATCTACATATTTTATCAACTCATAACTATGAAATCTTGAAAAAGCTGCCACAAGAAAATCCTACTCCCTACGTTAGCTATTAAAAGTCACACTTTATCCGCCACGAATTTTAAAAAATGTTAATAGAAAGTGAATTGAAAATATTAATGAAATGGGAGTCATACTCTTTGATACGCTCGGTTTTTGCACTATTTTAGGGCCTTTATTTGGTCCATTTTGAGTATCAATGTTGCATTACATGTCCAATAATTGCATATTTTATCTATTTTGGTATTTTGACGTGTTTTGTGAGAAATGTGCAAATTTGAGCCTAAAAAGATAGCTAAAACTCGAAGATGAAAATCTGGAGCATTCGACCCGCCCAGCGGACCGCTGGCGGCCAACGATTGTTAAACAAATAGCAGTCCGCTTTGAAAAAGTTGTGCTGAAAAGACTAGTTCAAGACATAATTGTAACACACCAAATGAGGGTTTAGTTGGAAAATTCCTTTCTACACAAATTTGTCAATTTAGGCTGAAATTCTTATAATTTGTGCACAACACTGAATGTTATTTTATATAGAATTGGGGTTACACAAGTATCACGTCAGTAAGATTGAGCAAGAAAATAGAAATAAATCAGAAATTATATAGCGTATTCAATAGAAGGGAGAAATGGACATTTTGCATAAAAGATGCTATGTATATTTTCATCGCCAAAACTCTTCGAGAGGCACGATTTTTTTAGGTTTGTAAAATTTTTTTTACTACAATCAAGACAATTATACATGGAATCATCTAGAAAAAATATGCATGATCAAAATAGTGCCATTTGTCATTTACTATTCATAATTAATTAAATAATGTGGCTCTTGCTATAAAATCAAATATAGCTACTAGCCTACTATTCACGCCACTTTAGAGAATCAACCGATTAGTAATCAAAGGAGGAAGAAGAAGTTGCAATCTATGAAAGTTTCACTTAATTTGTGTTGACGCTTTGAACCAGTCGAACCAACGTATGGTTATCAAGGTAGAGCTCTCTTTTATCCTATTTTTCTTTTATTTGAAACTAATGATAGGTTATGAGGTAAAAATTTTCTGACCTCGTTGGTTGTCAAATAAGGTGAACTAAATTGAGTTGAACTTATGTATGATTTTTCCGTAGACGTCGGAAACATAAGTTTTTCCATTGAACTAAATTGAGTTGAACCTATGTATGATTTTGTGTATGAACTGACTATCTTAGTGCATTAATCCATGAATCTTAATTGGTCAAATTGTTGTTGAAAATGAATAATATATCTTATTTAGTGACTAAAATAAATTTATTAGAATTTATAATGGTTATTTGATATATTTTGGAAAATTGATTGGAATATTGAAGTGAAAGATCATTTTTTGAGTAAGGAATTGAATATGGTAATGACTAATAACTAAGTGTGATTATGTGAGTGGATTAACCATAGAAATGAGACTAGAATTGATGATTGAAGCATATTCTAACGATTGCAAATAATTGAGATTAAAGAAATTTAGTTGATAAGGTTAATGAGTTTTATTTATAAGATTTGGTAAAAGAAATATGATTTAGAATGACTATGGATGTTAAACTAAATTTGAGGATTTACTAAGTAAGATTCGTAATTACGGAGTATAAAGTACCTAGTGGAAATAGTAACTTAGAATTTGATTAAGGGAATAAAAGACATGAAACAAACATGGAATGGATAGATAAAATGAGTAGTATATGGAATGCATTTAATTGATCTTGAAATTTATCTGTGATTATTAATATTTTTAAATTAGTATTAAATTGACGAACATAAAATTGTGAATAGTAATAGAATATTTGGAAGATTTAATTAGGAGTAATTACTGCAATCTATATATATATATTGTTAGGGTTTGTATGCTAGAAATCACCTTTCGAGTGATTGAATACTGTAAAACTCTAATTATTCTTTTCCAAGTAATGCAACAGATTATTTTTGTCATAATGTTGTTATGTTTTACATTTAATGGATGTTTATTGCATATTTAAATGTATAAGCGAACATAATAAAGTCTAAGTCTTTGTTTTAGTAGACCGGTTGTTGGCTGCGCACAATTTAAGGTACGCGGTCAGTTCTGAACAAAGAAAAATAATAATTTCACAACCTAGATAGGCCTAGACTACCTATCGTGAAAGGTTGCAATGTCAGTCCTATCATTTCTAAGCCTTATTGAAATAAGATGACGTTGGTGTGGTATAGCACTGAATGGATCTAACAGCAAGACGAGTCTTTATGCTATCTACTGAAAGACGAGGTCTTGATAAATAATTTCTTAATCAATGTACGTTGGCATTGAGCATACGATATTGAGTATCTACTACTTTGACTTACCAAAGGTGTGGGTTTTTCGTCACCCAATGATCCAGGTATATTGGGTAGTGGTGATCATTATCTAGCGGTGGTAGAATTGCTATTATGTTGAATCATGCGCGAGGAGAGTGTCGTTTGATAACATCCACAAGAGGAGCTCGAAACGAGGTTTTATTATTCGGAACCTAGCTAGTTGGAGTTTAATTACTATATGAATAATAAATAAGAGTTTCTTGCTAAGTCCACTCTTGGAGATTAAAAATATGTTAATTAATTAATCCCATAGCAGACATTAATTAATTAATGGATGTTTCTATTTTAAGCGCGGGAAATGAATTAAACAAATTAAGGGAAACCCGGAATACTTGTAATTCCGGATTGGGAAAGGCAGTGCAATATTACTTCTGTAGTGGCTGCTCGTAATATTCCAATATAAGCTTGTTTTAAATTGTGGGTTCAATTTAATTAGTAAAAAGCTAATTGGATGAGGTCACGTCCAAATTCTTCCTTAGATCCCTGACTGGGCCCAATATGCGACTTAATATAAATAAGAGAATAAAGGAGACAGAAGACAACTTTTTCATTATTGTTTTTACTCAAATTTTCGTCCCCCCTTATCCTAGAGGGAGTCGAAATTTTGCTCTCCTTCCATGAGCAGCATTCTGTCTGTCTTCTTTATTTAAGTCCTAGTATTCTGGTGAGATTTGCCCACACAAATATCAGTTTACAGTCCGGGACACCAGTCAGAAGATCCGAGGTCGAGTACTCAAGATCTTTACGTGGAGAAGACGCAAGCCATCTTCGACTCTCAAAAGAATCAACGAGGTAATTTGGCTAACTCCGTAGTAAGCATGTTTTAGGAATTATTTGTGCTAAAGCATGTTTAAATTCAAGTTATGAGCATGATACATGTGATAATTACGCAAATAGAATTTATCTAAATAATCTGCTAAATAGATCAGTTTATGTGATCCGGCACCACCCGACGGAAAGCCTAGCCGAGAGCGTCGCGCTTGTGCGCAAGACGCTGGCTTGGGCAGAGGGAGGAGATGGAGCGAGATGGACCGAGACGGGCGGTCGGAGCTGGCCGAGAGCAGGTGCGCCACCGCGCGCGCTGCTGGCCGAGAGCTCGCGCCGCCTGACGGATCATCAGACCGAGACGGGCGCTCGCTGCAGGCCGAGAGGAGCCGCGCCACCGCGCACGCTCCTGGCTGAGATGCCTGCGACACCCGACGAGCTATTGGCCGAGACGCTGGCGGGCCACCTGCACGCCGGTTGCTGTGACGCCGCGTGCGTCGTGGTCCGATGAAGAACTCGTCAGATCTTCATCGTTCATCGTTCATGCACATCTTTTTGGAAGATTATTTTAATGATTATTTAATTCATTAATTAAAAGATATCATTAAAATATTATTATTTAATGGAAATAAAATCTTTTTGGAAGATTTACCTAGATTTTAGGAATATTTTTATTATTATATATATCTATGGAAATAAATAATAATATTTTATTCCTAGATGATATGGATGAGAATAATTTAATAGTTTCCTAATATTTTCCTAATATTTATATATCTAGAATCCTAATTAGGATAGATATGTATGAATACATTAAATAATATAATTTCTCTTCCTAATCTTGAACATGGAAATAATTTGTATTTAATATTTCATGTCTAATTAAGAATTAAATATTTTGTTTATTTTAGATATATCTTATAGAAGACATGAACAAGAATAAAATTCTAGAATAATTATTTTCCTAAGATGAGATAATAAAATACATTATAAGATTTAATTATCCAGTCAATTAAATACTAATAGAATTTATTTAAGCCTTTTTCCTCCTTAAGGCTAAGGATAATTGAATAAAAACCATAACCCAAAATATCTATGCTATAATTACGAACTCAACGTTTGGATATGATCTCCATCAATTGGTCTGCAATTTATAAAGCTTTTTTCTAATATTATCGTCACCTGCTCTGTGGGGACAATAATCCTAAGAAAATAGCGAGTTCGTAAGGGCGGACTTCTCAAATATAAATAGTATGAACTAGAATGTGGTTTCTAATATTATCGCCACCTGCTTTGTGAGGACAATAATCCTAAGAAACTACGAGATTCAGAAGTTCACACAAAATTTATGAGATAGCTTGATCTTGTTAGCAGCACATAAGCATTGTTATGTGAGTGTGTTGTAGGAATGAGATTCTGTAATGCTAAATTCGGTGGTCTTGTTTAGGCAACATTAGGCGGCCATGCCACTCTGTGTCTCTGAACTATTCGTCGATGATTGTGATCAGTAAAATTGTAAGATTTTAATGCGTATTGACCTCCTCTGGAGGGTACAAAATTTTAATTTTGCAGTTGTAAGATTTTGAAAAGTTTTATGGTTAATCTAATCAAACTTCTTACATAAGTTTATGACAACTAAGTTAAAACTCTGTTTTGCAATGCAAATCAAATCGTCAAAATGTCATTCTATCCTCTTTCTGCAATTCTTAAAGAAAGTAACTCGAGGACCAAAATTACATAGAATGGAAACAAAATTTGGACATCGTTCTTACAGCTTAAGAGTACAACTTTGTGCTCACAACCCCGCGACCTCCAGTGCCGGCGGCTAACGCTGCGGCAGGAGTCAGAGATGCACACAAACGGTGGCATAAGGTGAATGAGATGGCTAAGTGCTACATGTTCGCTTCTATGTCTTCAGTACTCAAGCATCCGCATTCGGCCATAGAAACTGCCGCCGAGATCATGCAGAATCTCAAGAATCTTTTTGGTACTCAGAATCGAACGACCAAGTCTCAAGCCTTTCGGGGTATCATGTCGAAGACAATGAAGGAAGGCTCCTCTGTGAGGGACCATGTCCTCGAGATGATGGGCAACCTCAACCAAATTGAGGTTTTGGGAGGGACGATCGATCCCTAGTCCCAGGTAACAATTATCCTTCAAAGTCTTCCCCCTAGCTTCCAGCAGTTCAAACTCAATTTCGAGATGAACAAAAGGAATTACACCTTGGCACAACTATTGACTGAACTTCAGTCGGCAGAGGACCTTATGGTTCAGGCTAAGGCTGCCATGATGACTTCGGCGCCTCGTTCCTCTGGCTTCAAGCCTAGCAAAGGAAAAAGGCAGGCACCGAACTCAGAATCGGGCAAAGTGGCTAAGGGAAAGAAGAATAAGAGGGCTAACAAGAAGCCCACGGGGAAGTGTTTCAAGTGTGGAGAGAAGGGGCATTGGAAGCCAGACTGTCCTAAAAAGGGCAAGGCTACAGGTATGCACCAAGCTCTAGTAGTCGAGTCATGTTTGGCTTCGACATCTACATGCACTTGGGTTATTGACACAGGAGCAACTGATCATATTTGTTTTGATCCTGACTTAATGCAGGTGACAAGACGACTACATGATCGTGAGATCGAAGTCCAGCTGGGCGACGCTACAAAAGTGGCGGCCGTTGCAGTGGGAGACATTTATTTGCATTTTAGTAGTGATAGATTTTTTATTTTGAAGAATGTTTTGTTGATATCTACTTTTAGAAGATAGATATTCGATTTCTTTTAATGACAATTGCGTTATTAAGAAAGATGGTTCTTATATCTGTCGTGGTATCATGGAAAACGATCTGTACACAATCACATCTACACAATTTAATAATCGCAAATTAGAACTCAATACAACATCAAAAATTTCAAAGAAACGAAAAGAACCTTCAAGTTCAATGAACGAAACGTACTTATGGCACTTTAGACTTGGTCATGCCAATGAAAGGAGGATCCATTCTCTTGTTCAACAAGATCTTATTAAAGGTCTAGAGGAGGAACCCTTTCATAAGTGTGAGTCATGCTTAGAAGGCAAGATGACCAAGAGGCCTTTTCAGGCTAAGGGCAATAGGGCCAAGGAAGTACTTGAGCTCGTTCATTCCGATGTATGTGGACCAATGTCTACTGAAGCAAGAGGTGGTTTTCGATACTTCATCACATTCATTGATGACTTCTCGAAAATTGGATATGTAATTGATGACCCACAAGTCAGAGTCTTTTGACAAGTTCAAGGACTTTAAGGCTCAAGTGGAGAAGTATCATGGTAAGAGTATGAAATGCCTGCGATCTGATCGTGGAGGCGAATACCTCAGTGCTGAGTTTTTGGACTACTTATCGGAGTCGGGAATTCAATCCCAATTGACTGTGCCGGGCACGTCCCAGCAGAATGGCGTGACTGAAAGAAGGAACATGACCTTGTTAAACATGGTCCGATCGATGATGAGTTATGCACGGCTACCTACTTCATTTTGGGGACAAGTCTTGCTTTCTGCAAGCCATATATTAGACAACTTACCGTTAAAATCCGTACCTACTACTCCTTATGAGTTGTGGACTGGGCGCAAGCCCAATCTAGCACATCTCAAGATTTGGGGTTGCCCGGCTCATGTATTGGAAAAGGATCCAACTAAGCTATGATCAAGGACAGAGGTATGTTTGTTTATAGGATACCCCAAAGGAACGAAAGGTTATGAATTCTTTAGTCTCCGATATAAGAAAGTTATTGTGAGTACTCACGCAACATTCTTAGAGGAAGACTGTAATGAATCATAAACCCAGCTGTGAAGTGGCTCTTGAAGAGCTAACTTCTGTCACAAATTCCATTAACCAAGAACAAGTACCAAGTGTACAAACAATTCCCGAAACTTCAACTTCTACTCCAAGTATTGTAGTGCCGCGTCGCAGTGGGAGGGTCTCTAATGAGCCCGATAGATATATTGGTTTGGGGGAATCTATGGATCACTCCTCGGACAGCAATGTATTAGATCCTTGGAATTTTGCAGAGGCGCTGGAGGATATCGATCATTGCGAATGGGTGAAAGCAATGGATTCGGAACTACAATCTATGATAGACAAAGTCGTCTACGATTTATCCGTCCTACCCGAAGGTTGTACTGCCATTGGGAGTAAATGGATATATAAACGTAAACGTGGAACCGATGGACGAGTTAAAGTCTTTAAGGCAAGACTAGTGGCTAAGGGGTATACCCAAAAGGAAGGTGTCGATTACGATGAGACCTTCTCCCCGGTGGCCATGCTCAAATCGATCCGTATACTATTGTCTATAGCAGCTTATATAGATTGGGATGTATGGCAGATGGACGTTAAGATTGCGTTCTTGAACGGTAGTCTTGAGGAGACCATCTACATGGAACAACCCGAAGGATATGCCATAAAGGGCAAGTAACACGTGGTTTGGAAGCTTAAGAAGGCTATTTATGGCCTTAAGCAAGCATCTAGATCGTGGAACCAGTGTTTCGATCAAACTATTCAAAAGTTTAGATTCGAAAAGTGCCCAAATGAAAGCTTCGTTTATAAGAAGATTGAAAAGGGGAATGTGGTGTTCTTAGTTTTATATGTAGATGACATTCTTCTTATTAGACACAATAAAAAGATGTTGTCATCAGTACGAACTTGGTTATCAAACCAGTTCGAGATGAAGGATATGGGAGATGCGGGACACATCCTCGGGATCAAGGTTCTTCGGAATCGAGAAAAGAAGATGTTGTGCTTATTTCAAGAACCTTACATCAACACAGTATTTAGTCGTTTTAGCATGCAGGACGCCAAGAAAGGTTTCTTACCTTTGAGACATGGCATCCATTTATCTCAAGAGATGTGCCCTAAAACGCCGTCTGAGATAGAAGCAATGAGAAGGATTCCATATGCTTCGGCGGTTGGAAGTCTCATGTATGCTATGCTTTGTACAAGACCCGATATTTGCCTTGCCGTTGGCATGGTAGCAAGATATCAGTCCAATCCGGGCCAAGGACATTGGACTGCCGTAAAGAACATACTCAAGTACCTTAAACGGACTAAAGACTATGCTCTAGTTTACAATGCAGTCAAGCTCTGTCCTTTGGGATATACTGACTCAGATTTTCAAGCTGATTAGGACTCGAAAAAATCTACTTCAGGATTTGTGTTCACCTTATGAGATGGAGCCGTAATTTGGAAGAGTGTGAAGTAGAAATGCATCGTGGACTCAACCATGGAAGCCGAGTATGTGGCCTCTTCGGAGGCTGCAAAAGAGGCAGTATGGTTCAAGAACTTCCTTATGGATTTAGGTGTGGTTTCGAATCTGCCCAAGAGCATCACTATTTATTGTGACAACTCTGGTGCTGTGGCAAACTCGAAAGAACCAAGAGATCACAAAGCGAGCAAACACATGTTCTTGCATCCATTGGAGTTGGAATTTTCAAGAGTTCCCGACGAATCGCATCAATCCTTGCTTCTACCGTTTGATTTTTTATTCAAGAAGGTATAACTAAAATCTCTTCCTCATCTTCTCCATTGAAACCTTGTTCTTGATTCTCTCATGCATATAGTGAGTGTAGGAATCTTAGATCGCATAATTAATCGGTGGGAATTTGTATTTGTATGAGAACAATTGTGAATATGCGATTTTGAATGAATACGTGTGAAGTTTGAATGAATCATTGATGAATGATGTGTGATTATATGAGAACATGGTTGTGAGAACCTTTTTAAGAATGATTGTGTGTGGGAAACATAAAAAAATTGTGTTGGGATGAATGAGGAAGAAACCCTAATTTCGAAATTGTGAAGCCTGAAAACTGTGGTGTTCAGACGGTGGATTCCGACGTGTGTTTGACCAAGAAACCGATCGATTTTTGACACAAAATTTTAAATGAGTAAACTTCAAGGTGTTTTATGTGTTGTGTGTGAATTTCAGCCACTTTTGACGAAAGATGAATTTTTAATAAATATTTGAAGTTGACTGCGCAATTCTGCCAGAAACTTGTATTCTTTCCCAGAAAGTTTCGTTTTCTATTTGACCGACCAAATGGCCTCATTTTGATGTGAATTTTGAACTAGATGAAATTTAAAGTGTCTTCTGAGTTGTGTGAAAATTTCAGCCTCATTGGACATCGGATGAATTTTTGGTGAATTTTTCAATCGAACTGCACAGTGCTGCCAGAATTTTTGTGTTCCGACCAGAGAGTTGAATTATTGTTCTGACTGACCAAATGACGTGATTTTGGTGTGAAATTTTAACTGGATGAACTTGAATGTGTCTACTGTGTTGTGACTAAATTTTAGCTTCATATGAGGTTGGATGGATTTTTGGTGATTTTTACAAACCAACCGCGCAGTTCTGCCAGATTTGTTGTTATGTGGAAATATCACTTGTTGCCAAGTTTGAGTGAATTATATGATGCATGTATGATTTAGGAATGTATCCTATGACGTGATTATGTGTGACACGTTGAGAAATATTATGGCATGTTTTCCTTATGTTGATGAATGTTGGGATGGGTAATTTAAGAGAATGATAAAAGGAACGATAGGACATGCATGATAATGTGAATTGATGGAAGGCTGATTTGTATGGTGGTTTGGCAAGGGTTTTTGTGTGTACGTGAGCTCAAGGAACGAGGGTTGCCTTAAGTGGATATTGAATTGTTTAAGCAAACGAGGTGGGCTTTCTTTTTCAAATCTCTTTATTTTCCGAAAATATGTTGTGGTGTTATAAGGGTGGTTTAACTGTTATATCATGCCATGATGTTTTGTTTATGAGATTGTTGCATGATGCCTAGTTCGTCTGAGTTTGCTCATTTAGGCTATATGACTGTGTTGTGAAACGAATTCGGGTCTGAGTAGGGCCACAAACCCTATCAGGCTGTGTACACTGGTGGGATCGTGAGCCGTCCTTGCTAGTCGGCCGGTCTCATGGGCGAATAGTGTGGCCACACTTTCGTCGCACTGTGATATGATGATTGTGATTGATGGATCGATGAGAAAGTGGGGAGAATAATTGTCTAGCCAGACTTTGAAATATTTTTGTGTTCTCGTGATATTTCTTAACTACACATAGGCGTCATCCTTGACTATCATTGAAACCTTATTTCCGCTACTATATTTTTTAACTATGCCTCAAGACCTTACTTTATTTCGTACTGTTTTGAGTATGTCAATTTCTGTTAGACTTTAATCCGTTGTTTACTTCATTACTCTAAAATGGTTTTTCGTAAACTAAAACAAATGTTTTCTTTTAGAAGTTAATTGGATTTTTGATGTTTATTTTCCCCGCTGCTTCTTTGGAAAAATCGTTTGCTAAGTCTTTGCTAATTAATAATGAATTTTTGACATTAAGTTTCTTTAAACTAAAAACTTGCTGTTTAACAGTTGATGAGCTAATTTTTTTTTCTTTTAAGCTAATTGAGTCTTTCTTATGAACTGTTATCCTTATATGCTGCCCTTAATGTTTGTCCCTTGGTCACGATCGTCTCGTTTGTAGTACACCTAGTATGGGCGGTCGTGACATATATATATATATATATGTGTGTGTGTGTGTGTATGATAATGTAAATACAAAATATGGGGTGTTACAACAATTGATCTATGTCAGTAGGTGAAATAATTCTGCGACACGTTCTACCATCACACTAATAAAAATGTGAAACATCTATGTCAATAATAATTCTGTTGGTGGATAACTTCGACCTGAGCTAGATTAGGATGGTTCTGTCAGGGGCGGCGCCGCTAGAGAACGAGCAGGAAGTCGCAGACGGTTTTGGATAGGTGAAAAGTGAAAAATAACTTATATTCCTTACTTCATTTTTCATGTCCTTTAAATGATCATTTAATAGCGGAAACACTAAATTCAATCTAATTAGTCCCTATATTTGTGTAGAGATTATAAGAATTATACTACTAATTGATTTACTTTATTTTACTCTAAATTCAGTGTTAGGAAAATTAGTTGGGTAGGTGGAGGAATGTGAAGTTAAGTCGGGTTAACTTGTCGTTACTCCCTATTGATGTATTGCATATATAACTAATCGATTTAAATCCTTATTATGGTACCACTTGCATCTAATACTTTGTCAATTTTGATTTATAATATAACTAAATGCACGGTTCCTAGAGAAAGATATTGCACCGAATTTTCAACAAATTGAACATTTATTTATTGAACAATAGAATGGCATACTTAATTTGATTTCATTTTTTTAACCCTTTTTTTATAGTGATGCTTCCGTCTTTGTCGGGTAATTTCAATAAATTGTTTAATTAATTATAGAATGACTGCCAATCTCTGCAGTTGCTACCACGTAACATGCATGTTAAAAATTTGAACATGAAGTTATGTACTTAGCCATGTATGATAATAATAATATTATCATAATTTATATCCTTTTTTATTCTAGGTGGGATAGATAGACCACGAGGAATTCATGTAATTGGAAAAAAATAATAAATTCATGGGCTGACTAATAAACATAAATTTCCTAGCCTGTTTGTCCATACTATATTTTTTCGTAAGTAATATTTAGTTATATAATAATCCAAAATTGTCAAAGTATTAGATGCAAGTGGTACCATGATAAAGATTCGAATCGATTAGATATATATGCATCACATCAATGAGGAGTAATGACAAATTAATCCGACCTAACTTCATATTCCTCCACCTACCCAACTAATTTTCCTAACATTGAATTTAGAGTAAAACAAAGTAAATCAATTAGTAGTACAATTCTTATAATCTCAATACAAATATAGGGAGTAATTAAATTGAATTTAGTGTTTCTAGTATTAAATGATCACTTGAAGGACATGAAAAATAAAGTTAGGTATATCAGTTATTTTTCACTTTTCACCTGTCCAAAAACCGCATGCGGCTGAGCATAGCCGCTTCCAGCTCCTTCCCCAGTGGCGCCGCCCCCGGCATAACCTTCCTAATCGAGCTCAGGTCGAAGTTATCCACCAGATTATTAGTGACATAGATGTTTCATATTTTTATTAGTGTGATGGTTGAATTTGTCGCAGAATTATTTCACCTATGAAACATATATCAATTATGTCTTGAACTAGTCTTTTCAAGTGATGTTTCAAAGCTAATAGATATGATTTTTATATTTCTACGGCCGAGGGCTATATTTGTAAATTTTATGTAATTTAAGATTGAAATAGTGTTGCATATATTATTATCACTGAATTTTTCATGATAATAAAACAATCATTTTCAGCCTTAATTCAATGGGCCGTTGCCCATTAAACGAGTCACACAGAAAATTTAACCAACAAATCAAACACTATATTGGGCAATTAAATGCACTATGAATGCCCCTATTTACCAATTCAACCACGCCCTTATTTTATAAATAATAACCCTCTCAATCTCAACTCCTCTTTGTAGTGCATAGACATCACATCCGCCGCAACCGGAAATCAAAGATGTACGGAACAATGTCCGTTGAGATGACGGTTGATGTACCGGCAACCGAAGCGTGGAAGCTCTACGGCACTCTACAGCTCCCCAAAGTGGCGGAGGAAGCCAACTCCGACTTTATCAGCCGGGTCGACGTCGTCCAAGGGGACGGCGGCGCCGGAACCATTCTCGAGGTCGTTTTCCGTCCAGGTACCATCCACATTCAGTTCAATCAACTTCCGCTAGATTTATGTAATTATCCTTATTAATTTAATTGATTAATTGAGCAGGGATGGGAGGTGGAATGAAGTCGTTCAAGGAGAAAGTCATGGTGGTGGATAACGAGAAGCGTGTGAAGGAGGCAGAGGTTGTGGAAGGTGGATTTCTGGATCTAGGGTTCACGCTGTATCGTATGAGATTCAATGTGATAGAGGTGGAGGGAAACGAGAAGCAGTGTTTAACTCGATCTACGATCGAGTACGAGCTCAAAGAAGAAGCTGCAGCTAATGTTGAAATCGCTTCCATTAAACCATTCACTGGCCTCATGCTACTCTGTGCTAAGTATTTGCTCCGCAACAATGACAATTGATCAACTATAGCCGCAACAATGACAATTGACCTACTATTAACTTGCGACTGCGTGTTTTACTTTCATGTTTGCTAAAATAAATTTCTATCCTCCTACTATATATCTCTGTATTTCATTTTCTCTTTTCCATGCTTTTAATAACAACAATCAATATGAATCTACATATTTTATCAACTCATAACTATGAAATCTTGAAAAAGCTGCCACAAGAAAATCCTACTCCCTACGTTAGCTATTAAAAGTCACACTTTATCCGCCACGAATTTTAAAAAAGTTAATAGAAAGTGAATTGAAAATATAAACGAAATGGGAGTCATACTCTTTGATACGCTCGGTTTTTGCACTATTTTAGGGCCTTTATTTGGTCCATTTTGAGCATCAATGTTGCATTACATGTCCAATAATTACATATTTTATCTATTTTGGTATTTTGACGTGTTTTGTGAGAAATGTGCAAATTTGAGCCTAAAAAGATAGCTAAAACTCGAAGCTGAAAATCTGGAGCATTCGACCCGCCCAGCGGACCGCTGGCGGCCAACGATTGTTGAACAAATAGCAGTCCGCTTCGAAAAAGTTGTGCTGAAAAGACTAGTTCAAGATATAATTGTAACACCCCAAATCAGAGTTTAGTTGGAAAATTCCTTTCTACACAAATTTGTCAATTTAGGCTGAAATTTTTATAATTTGTGTACAACACTGAATGTTATTTTATATAGAATTGGAGTTACACAAGTATCACGTCAGTAAGATTGAGCAAGAAAATAGAATTAAATCGGAAATTATATAGCGTATACAATAGAAGGGAGAAATGGTCATTTTGCATAAAAGATACTATGTATATTTTTATCTCCAAAACTCTTCGAGAGGCACGAATTTTTTAGGTTTGTAATTTTTTTTTTTACTACAATCAAGACAATTATACATGGAATCATCTAGAAAGAATATGAATGATCAAAATAGTGTCATTTGTCATTTACTATTCATAATTAATTAAATAATGTGGCTCTTGCTATAAAATCAAATATAGCTACTAGCCTACTATTCACCCCACTTTAGAGAATCAACCGATTAGTAATCAATGGAGGAAGAAGAAGTTGCAATCTATGAAAGTTTCACTTAATTTTTGTTGACGCTTTGAACCAGTCGAACCAACGTATGGTTATCAAGGTAGGGCTCTCTTTTATCCTATTTTTCTTTTATTTGAAACTTATGATAGGTTATGAGGTAAAAATTTTCTGACCTCGTTGGTTATCAAATAAGGTGTGTGTTACATTTTGAGTTTATCTATCAATCCTTGTCCGTAGACGTCGGAAACATAAGTTTTTCCATTGAACTAAATTGAGTTGAACCGATGTATGATTTTGGGTATGAACTGACTATCTTAGTGCATTAATCCATGAATCTTAATTGGTCAAATTGTTGTTGAAAATGAATTATATATCTTATTAGTGACTAAAATAAATTTATTAGAATTTATAATGGTCATTTGATATATTTTGGAAAATTGATTGGAATATTGAAGTGAAAGATGTTTTTTTGAGTAAGGAATTGAATATGGTAATGACTAATAACTAAGTGTGATTATGTGAGTGGATTAACCATAGAAATGAGACTAGAATTGATGATTGAAGCATATTCTAACGATTGCAAATAATTGAGATTAAAGAAATTTAGTTGATAAGGTTAATGAGTTTTATTTATAAGATTTGGTAAAAGAAATATGATTTAGAATGACTATGGATGTTAAACTAAATTTGAGGATTTACTAAGTAAGATTAGTAATTACGGAGTATAAAGTAACTAGTGGAAATAGTAACTTAGAATTTGATTAAGGGAATAAAAGACATGAAACACACATGGAATGGATAGATAAAATGAGTAGTATATGGAATGCATTTAATTGATCTTGAAATTTATCTGTGATTATTAATATTTTTAAATTAGTATTAAGTTGACGAACATAAAACTGTGAATAGTAATAGAATATTTGGTGATTTTTTTTATTGGAGGATTTAAATAGGAGTAATTACTGCAATCTATATATATATACCTATATATAATGGGGTGTGCTAGGGTGCTTACAGCATCTTAGTGTAAAACACAACACAAATCACAACCCTTGGATCATTAGATTGGATGATTGTGATTAGTTACATTATCATACTAAAAATCTACATTATTAGCCGAGGTACATTAGACTAGAAATTTACATTATTAGACTAAAACTGTACATTTTTAAACAAAATGCTACATTATTAGCCGAGGTACATTATTAGGCTAAAAATCTACATTATTAGATGACACGTGACATTAATCAAACCGTTAGATCACAAAACCAATGGATTGCATGTGTTTTGTGTTTCACTTATACTTAGCTTTTGGATATGAATACATCCCTATAATATATATATATATATATATATATATATAGGGTTTTGATCTATGCAAAACCATATTTAAATACAGAAACGCAAAATAATATCATGCGTAGGGCATTTTTAGGTCATACTAACCAAGTATGACCTAAAATGATCTTAACATGACATAAACTCAAATCTTATAATATGACCTAAAAATGCTTAATTATGACCTTCCGTGTTTTTGGTTAATTATTGACCATTAGATCATCTAATCCTATGGCTAAGATTTGGAGATAAATGGCCACGATCTGGAATGACTCCTCATTTTTGTTCGGTCATAATAAGACCGATTTATGTCATGTGATGGGTAAATTAGGAATCAAAAAAATTAGGAACCGTCATTATCGTTTTTAGTGGGCGGATTTAATGGTAGTGTTTACTGCACATGCTAAAATCACTCATTTATTGAAATCACCCAAATCAAACGGCTTAAATCCAAAATCAGAAACCCAAAACCTAATCAACTTTATCTCTCGCTTCTCCAATCAATCAAAACACTCCTCGCCGACGATTCTTCAGCAATGGTGGATACATGCTCGGCCGGAGCAGCGAAGGATGACGGAAAAGGTTAGCAAGGGTTTCTAAATCCGTAGTTTTCGAGAATGTGCAATCTGAACTGACGCAGTGTTCTTTAAGTTGGTGAATGGATTTTTATAAATTAATTTAAAAGAGTAATTAAAAGACATTATGTTGTGATCCTGCGCTTCCAACGACATAACACCTAAATAGCTTAGCAAATTGGCCAACAAGCTAACCTACAACTCCTGATGCAGCCGATATAAAGACGAGTTCACCCTTTTTTGGAGAGCAAATCTCATAAAATCCAACATATGCAGTGATACCGGCCATACCTTCACAAAATGATCGTCAAAATATGCAGTGATAGACGCAGAAAATTTCATTTAAAGATAATTACTTAAGTCTAATACTTTTGTTAGCGATGTGTGTATGATGTGGTTATGTGTTATTATTGTTAACATTTTAAAACACGTATTTCACAATTGATTTATTCTGATTTTGCTTCCGATTAAGATTTAGAGTTTAAAATGGTTTTATATAATTCTATAACCATAATCCAACCAATGAATTATTTAACTATAAAATTTAACATTATTTTGGTTGATGTCACATTTAATAGTTAAAATGCAAAATCAAATCGAATCAGTAGTTTGGTTGCAAAATCAGAACAAATTAATAGTTTGATCGTTTACATGTGAATTTAATAGTTTGGTTGCAAAATAGAACAAATTAATAGTTTGATAATTTACATATGAATTGTAAAGTCTGTATGCAAAAACTATATTTTGATGAAAATTTATAAATTTATAGGCAAATTATCTTACAATAATATGCACTGATACGATACATACGGCTGCTAATTTGACAAACAAATTTACCAAGAATTCCAGTGTAATAGGAGAGAGGCACATCCATTGTTACGACCGCATTCTCTAAGGATAGAAAATACGGTTGATCGCGACTAGGGGAGGATGAAAGAAGCGGGGTAAAAAGGGGAAACTGTGGCACAACTGAAGCTTGAACCGAAATAACTCTCATAATATATATCAGAGTGCACGATACAAAGAGTGCAAACTCCACTTTTGCACTGCAGTGGAAGAGTCAAGAGCAGATAACGTCGTGTATGGAGACACGTCGCATCCGAGTACTATTCTAGCGAAGGATCTTCATCGTCTATGCTGAACATCGGCCGCCGTCATCACTGCTCAACCTGCACATTTTTAAAACATATGCAGGGCTGAGTACTTGGTGTACTCAGTGGACATATGCCGAAATATATTTTCATAACAACTGATTTTGACAAGCCACTCTTTGAGTGAACTCGGGGTTTTAGGAAAAGTCCGAGAACACTAAACATTTTTCTTTTCCTTTTTCAAAAGCGATTTTTCGATCTATTTTCCTGGAACATATGCCGTATCTGACAAACCCGATTTCACTATCTCTTGTTCATTCATCAATCCATTCATCATTCATCGTTCCTTTCATCATTCATCATATCCATTCCATTCAAGTGCCGGGGAAGTGGTTACCTCCCACGGTCACCCATCAATCCATTCCATTCAAGTGCCGGGGAAGTGGTTACCTCCCACGGTCACCCATCAATCCATTCCATTTAAGTGCCGGGGAAGTGGTTACCTCCCACGGTCACCCATCAATCCATTCCATTCATCGTTGCAGTCAGATAGGCATAGTTCCAAAACAAAATATGGCTTGACATAACCTTTTCAACTTTATTTTTTTTTCATAACACATTTTTGAAATGTAAATCATTTTTCTGTCATCAAAAGCCGAACACATAACTTTCAAACTCAACAAAAGCTACACTTCATAAGCACTCGTAAAGCAACACCTAACAACATATAATAACACCAAGCAAATAACACTTATCATAATACTTAACATTAAATAGCAAGCTCGCACTTAACATCATATCTTAATTAGAAAGCACATATAAATACTTTTCATAAAAACTGTAAACATACTTTAAAGAGAAAGTCTTAAAAATACTCAGTTCAAAAGCCCACCTCGTTTGCTTAAACAATTCAATATCCACTTAAGGCAAACCCTCGTTCCTTGTGCTCACGTACACACAATAACCCTTGCCAAACCACAATACAAATCAGCCTTCCATCAATTCACATTATCATGCATGTCCTATCGTTCCTTTTATCATTCTCTTAAATTACCCATCCCAACATTCATCAACATAAGGAAAACATGCCATAATATTTCTCAACGTGCCACACATAATCACGTCATAGGATACATTCCTAAAAAATACATGCATCATATAATTCACTCAACTTGGCAACAAGTGATATTTCCACATAACCACGAATCTGGCAGAACTGCGCAGTTGGTTTGTAAAATCACCAAAAATCCATCCGACCTCATATGAAGCTAAAATTTGGTCACAACACAGTAGACACATTCAAGTTCATCCAGTTAAAAGTTCACACCGAAATCATATCATTAGGTCAGTCAAAACAACAATGCAACCCTCTGGTCGGAACATAAAAATTCTGGCAGTACTGCGCGGTTCAATTGAAAAATTTACCAAAACTTCATCTGATGTTCAATGAGGCTGAAATTTTCACAAAACATAGAAGATACTTCAATTACATACAGTAAAAAATTCACGTCAAGATAAGGCCATTTGGTCGATCAAATAGAAAACGAAACTTTCTGGGCGAGATAACAAGTTTCTGGCAGAATTGCGCAGTCAACTTCACAAATTTGTTAAAAATTCATCTTTCGTCAAAAAGGTCTAAAATTCACACCAAAAACAGATAACAACTTGAAGTTTACTCAGTTAAAATTTCGTGTCAAAATTCGATCTTTTGATTGGTCAAACACACGTCGGAATCCACTGTCCGAACACCACAGTTTTCAGGCTTCAAAATTTCGAGATCAAGGTTTCTTCCTCATTCATCCAAACACAATTTTTCATGCTTCCAACACACAATCATGCTTCAAAAGGTTCTCACAATCATGTTCTCATATATTCACACATCATTCACCAAAGATTCATTCAAACTTCACACATATTCATTCAAAATCGCATATTCACAATTGTTCTCATACAAACACAAATTTCCACTGATTAATTATGTGATCTAAGATTCCTACACTCACTATATGCATGAAGGAATCAAGAACAAGGTTTCAATGGAGAAGATGAGGAAAAGATTCAATTATACCTTCTTGAATCGAAAACCAAGCGGTAGAAGCAAAGATTGATGCGATTCGTCGGGAACTCTTGAAAATCAAACTCCAATGGATGCAAGAAAAAGGATTGGAAGAAATTTTGGAGAGGATGAAGAGGGGGCGAAAATCTTGATGGTAGCTCTTTGTTGGTGAAGTAAAAGAATTTGGAGTGGATGAAAGTTATATATAGAGAGACAAAAGAGAAACAAAAGCATGGAATGAAAATTACATTTTTCACAAAAGACAAAAACTCCCATCTTGTCATTTCGAAACGACGACTAAAAAATGCGGCCGTCGTTTGGAAAACGTGAAATTTTGTTTGGAGTTGAACCGTCGTTCGTAGAACGCGAACCGTCATTTGGAAAACGTGAAATTTCGTTTGGAGTTGAACCATCGTTCGTAGAACGCGAACCGTCATTTGGAAAACGTGCTTGATGTGATGCGGTTCTTGTCAAACTTTTCATCTTGATTTGATTTCGAAAGTGGATTTGACACGTGGTCTATCCTTTCGTGTAGGTATCAGGAGTAAAAAAAATGTGGTGATCGAGCAAGACCCGGAGGACGGAAGACGGCTGTCCTGGGGCTGCCCGGCACTCGGCACGGCTGCCTGACGCGAGTCCATCCCGGCATGTTAGAAAATATAATGCGGAAAGTAAAAGACGGGGAGAACTCTAAAGACTACATTGTGAATGACTTTAATTATTTCTCTCAATGGTTACACAACTATTTATAGGCTCTAATTCTAGGTATACATGAAAAATATATTCTAATTCCATAAATATCGTCTTGATTTGACTTTCCATAATCTTCAGTTGATTTCCTTCATTATTCTTGCCATAACTTCATCTCTTTCCTTCTTGTTCTCCAATTAATAAATTTCGTCATTCCAACACTCCCCCTCAAGTTGAGTATCGAGTTTTTCGACACTTAACTTGCACGATCTTTAGTTTGATAAATAGTTTATACTCGTATTTAAGAGTTCTTCTGTTTCCATTGATAGTTTATGCTCGTATCATAGAGCTTCTTCAATTCATCATTGATAGTTTATACTCGTATCAAAGAGTTATTGAAAGTTTAGACTCGTTTCAAGGAGTTCTTCAATTTTCCGTTGACATTTTTAACTCATGTCAACGAGCCATTCTAGACAGTTTTAACTCTTGTCAAGGAGCTTCAATTTTTGGTTGACAGTTTTAACTCGTGTCAAGGATTCAATCTAGACAGTTTTAACTCGTGTCAGGGAGCTTGTTTAAACAGTTTTTACTCATATTTAGGAGTCATCTTAAATAGTTTTTACTCGTATCTAGGAGCCACTTAGATAGTTTTAACTCATATCTAGGAGTCATCTTAGACAGTTTTGACTCTTGTCGATGAGCTACTTCTGACAGTTTTGACTCTTGTCGAGGAGCTCATTTGGACAGTTTTGACTCGTGTCGAGGAGCTAATTCAGACAGTTTTGACTCTTGTCGAGGAGCTAATTCTGACAGTTTTGGCTCATGTCGAGGAGCTAATCTATACAGTTTTTGCTCTTGTCTAGGAGCCAATTCAGACCATTCTCGGTCCATTCCAGCTCAAACTATGAGGCCATTCATTTCTTTTATTTCTTGAGCCTAATAACCATTAGGCCCAAATTTATTTCTCCTTTTTGTAGACCCCATTCATTTCTTTTATTTCTTGAGCCTAATAACCATTAGGCCAAAATTTATTTCTCCTTTTTGGAGACCCTAACAATGAAGACGTGAAACCATCAGCCTCCTTTATGTTTTTTCATGGGTCTTTTCTCGGTGACATACACTCCAAACATGCCACCTCCAACGAGTAATCGCCGAACTATATGGAGTTTCTGCTTCGTATGTCATTCTTTTCTGACAATACTTTTAATCGTCCATCCGAAGTCTGCTCATTTCTCGACGGTGAGAATTCTCCAGTCACTCCTTCAATCCAGTTTCTAATTCTCAACCGCCGACTTCTTGCGTTTGCTGCTGCCTGCCGAAGCGGCTCCGGTCGGCCTTCTCGAGATGTGACGCGACGGCTTCACTGTTGTAGCTTTGGCCTTCTTCTCCAACATAAATTTGGAGAGGGATTGTTCGGTCGAATACTTCCTCTCCCCCTCGGCCGAACAAACCGATGAAGCTTGCGTAGTCTGAACTTGTAAAGTCACCTTTAGACGATCAAGAGGTGTAGTTGCAGTATGAGAAGCTGCTCCGGCAACTCCACCTGCAATTAAATATTTTGTTGCATGAACATGCCTGCTGATGCCTTCAGGAATCGCTGCCTATTCACCAATATCTACAAGATATACCCTTTTCCGATAGATGTTCTCTATGGTGCCTTCATGCGGATACAGAAGCAGAAAATCCCTCCATTCCTCAAATGTTATGATTCCATTGTTGTCTTTATCGACATGCTCAACAAAACTAGCAAGTTCATCATCATCAAGTTCTATCCCTGTTTTGACAAGAGCACCCCAGAGCTCCTTATCATCCATATACTTCCTAAACTCCTGGTAATCAACCCTCCCGTCCTGATTGGCATCGCAGACTAACAAGAGCTCCTTGGCGAACTTGTAATCCGCGGGGATTTGCATCGCAGAAAGCCCCTTCTCAATCACAGCGGAATCCAAATACCCTAGATTATCGGAGTCGAAGAAACTGAACAAACTCCGGATTCTGGAGTCCCACTCCTCCTTAGTGTCGCGCAGAGCGGAGAGCACGTGGTCAACGTGACAGTGCCCGACTTCTTAACCGGGTTGCAGCATCCAGATCAGTCCTTCGCTTCGGGCGCTATTGCAGGAGCTGCTGGTGCTGGGAAATTCGCATGCCTCTCTACTCCCATAGTCATAAATAATTGATCAGGATTGCGGAATTGGGGTATTTGATCTTCACGGCATGATGAGGAAACATGGGAATCTTAGGTTTTTTGTTAGATCCGAATACCAATGTTAATTTTTTTGTGTTTTTTTTTGGTTTTGAACAAACTAACGAAGGATCATTAGTTGCTCTGATACCATGTTAGAAAATATAATGCGGAAAGTAAAAGACGGGGAGAACTCTAAAGACTACATTGTGAATGACTTTAATTATTTCTCTCAATGGTTACACAACTATTTATAGGCTCTAATTCTAGCTATACATGAAAAATATATGATAATTCCATAAATATCTTCTTGATTTGATCTTCCATAATCTTCAGTTGATTTCCTTCATTATTCTTGCCATAACTTCATCTCTTTCCTTCTTGTTCTCCAATTAATAAATTTCCTCATTCCAACATGGCACGACTCTTGTGATGTCCGAAATCATGCTCTTATTTTATTCTAGCATCGAACTCGTTGTAAAAACACTTTTGGACTTTTATTTGTAGAAAGAACCTCTCAACTAGCTATTAGTTCTTCAATGCTAAAAGAACTTCATTCAGCTGACGACATGATACTTACTTTAAACATATCACTCGATCACAATGCGAGGTAAAAGAGATTAGATACGAATAACAACACTAAAGAGTTGATTTTCCACAAGTTAGAAAAAAAAGTGGGTGTTACATTCTATCCCCCTTGAAAACAATTTCGTCCCAAAATTTGCTTACATCCTTCGAATAAAAATATTTCTCCATGAACTTGTAATCCAATTTCCAAGCAACTTCCTCGTATCGCTTAATAATTAATAACTATGGCTGAAATTTTAACACCTCGTGTTCTTGGTTATATCGATGCCTCTAGTTGGTGTATCACTTTTACGCATGTCTGATTATAGAAACTTATTCCCCCGTGTGCATTCGAAATGCTCAACCTCACCCTTTCCTCCAAGTCTAGTATCGAGAACTCAAAAATTAATCAAGCAGTCTTACTTGGATATGAACTGATTTCAAAATTGTAGCAACACTGCTGAAAGTGTCTTAATAAAAAAGGTTGCAGAATTAATCAAGAAAACAGGAACAACATTTCTAGCTCGACTCTTCTTAATCTCATCACCAACTTGAGAAAATTGGTTTGAAAACGAAGCAAGAGCTAAGTTCCATTAGACTCAACATCTCCATTGAGAATTACGTGGTTTAAAAGGTTTTAGGTAAACTCATAGAGCTTGAGAATCACTTCTTGTAAGAGCTTGAAAGAACATGTAATAGGATGACACTGAATTATATCTCAATTTCCATTGTAGGCTGCCAAAAAAAATTTGTTCAATTGTCTGATCAAATTTGAAAGATCCAAATGCCAATAACTTATCATTCAAAATGTCAAAGCCTGAAATGATAAGTCGTAGGAGGATTTAGAAACGTAGGCAATTTCCATTAAGCAACATGGATCATGGTTCAATAATATCACCATATAGAATAATGAATTCACCTAAATGGATTCACGAGTTTGTTAAAGACAACTCAAAGTGAATGAAACTTTTCAGAAAAACAACTAGATCAAACCCGCTACAGAAGAAGAGAACATGATAGCCTTAATTTGGTGTTGCATAAAGAAAATGACTGAGCATGAAACAATATACGTTGTGAAACTGAGCTAAAAATAATTTCACCTCAACAAGAAAGAACTTGCCACAGACAAAGTTACGGAATAAAAAGGTGGACAAAAGTTGCAAGAAGAATATTTCATCCTTTGAAGAAACATGCATGGGAGATGTGATCATACTGAAGGTCATAACTGCAAACAACTTTAGGAATGAAGTTCGATGACGAAAACTCATAAGGTCAAAATTTATCCTTACGAAAGATGGATCAAAGAAGACTACTAATCAATATATCCAAAGTTACGAAGGCAAGCTCCAACGTTCAAGAACTGAAAGTGAGTCATGACTCGATATAGGAAAAGAAATAATGGGCATTACTTGCGAATTGTGAGTCGAACAAGGTCTTAAATAGACAAGGGCTCACAGTTAATTGAAAGGTTCCAAAAAAAAAATTCTTATAATCCAAGTAAGTACTGTTGATTAAAATCATTCATTCTAGCTACGAAGGTCACACTCTCTCGTTCATCCTTCTGAGGCCGAACATGGTAACATCGTTCTAAGAAACCGTGGATTCCAAGTTGACATTCATCCCGTCATCACAACAAAGTAATTGTAGTCAGTCAAAAGCCATATTTTCATAATATTCTTGCATATTATAACAATCATTCTCTTAAAACATTTTAATCATCCATGTGCTTCTCTGCCTCCAATAAAGGTAGTCTCCATCGTGTCGCCACTTTTAACGAAATTACGCGAGATAATGCTATATTGATTTGCCTCGCGAGTATGATCTCTTGTCATTGCATAGCTACATCACTTAGCATCAGTTGTTCTTGTTTCGCTCCTTTTTTTTGTTTTTTTTTGAAGCTTCATTTCATCTTCTCTATCATCATCTTCTTGAAATCTTCCTCGTATTTCTTTTGTCCTTATCATTCACGAAAAACGATAGAAAATAGTAAAATGGTTCACACACTAAGCTTGCTTCAACGTTTCGCGCCATTCCAAAGAATAGAAAAAGTTTCATGATTCACCGGCCTCCATTCGCACTCTCGATCTCCTTGTCTCGTATCTTGGTAATCTAGGAATTTTGCCCCCCTTCCCTTTCTCGTTCGTTTTCATCGCTCGGGAAAGCGATAGATAAATTGTCAACTTACAACTATGGTTCGCGCACATTCCATCTAGCTTAGTCTTAGGCACTCTAAGTTCACAACACATTTCACCACCTCAAAGATCAACAAATATCACATT
This sequence comes from Salvia splendens, assembly GCF_004379255.2. Lineage (NCBI taxonomy): Eukaryota > Viridiplantae > Streptophyta > Magnoliopsida > Lamiales > Lamiaceae > Salvia > Salvia splendens. Next base: position 32,801,453 of record NC_056046.1, read on the forward strand.
TAAAGTCATTCATACTTAGAATATCAACTTTCATCTTTCATTGATAAGGCCTATTTCATGCATTGGTTTATGGGCAAAATGTATACTGCTTGATCGGTTTATCGCGCAAAATGAGTGTTAATTGTGCAGAAATGCCGCTTGAACAAGGCAACAAGGCCAAACTGATCAAGCAAGTACAATCGGCGAAAAAGGCCAAAAAATCGGGGGAGTTGAGCAAGGGGAGGACTCAAGCAGTTAGGCGGGGGCCACTGGCTGCCAGAAGAAGGACATATGAGGAATGAGCTGGATGTGGCGCACCATTCTGTTATCAAGGACAACGTTCTAGAAGGGGACACGTGCTAAAATATGAGACGCAAAGACGAAGCTGAGTCACAAAGTTGTTACTGAAAAGCATCGTCATTCTAGAAGAACAGCACGTAGCAATCAATGAGTCGTTCATTCTCTGCATGAGCGATCCCTGTCAAGATCGTTATCCAGCTGGGAGTCGAAGACGAGCCTATAAATAGAGGACATGCCACCACAAGAAAATCATCCGCTCCTTTACTTTCTGTCTAGTTTAGCTTAGTTATCTAGCTTAGTTTAGTTTAGCTCTCTAGTTTAGTTAAGTTCTCTAGCTTAGTTAAAATCTCTAGATAGCTTAGTTAGAAGGGCGACCGAAGGGAGCGCTGCAGAATACTTCATTTCTGTTAGCGTAATCTTAAGTCTCCCGCCGAGATTCTTCTCGGTTTTTACCGCTTTCTTAGTTTTCGAAGTGTTAGTTTAGATTAATTTCCAGTAGTTAGCTTAGTTTAAATTTCACGCTTTGTTGTACTTTCCAAGTTTTAGTTTAATCGAAGTGCTTTCATTTTCATCCTCGCATTTACTATTTCGTTTCGCCTGCAACTCACTTGATCAAGTAGTTAAATTTACCTTGTGCAAGTTAGATAGTTTAAATTCTGCCTAGAGTAAAATCAGTAGTTAAAACTCCCAAGTTAAAGCGTGGTAGCAGCCAAAACCCCCCTGTTCACTACTCACACACTCGACATACCAACTTCTCTGTGGGATCGACCCCGAACTTGCCGCTTTACTGTTAAAGTTGTGCGAAATTGGGAGTTATGTATTACTTTGGTAGGAAAAACGAGCGAAAGCAAAGTCAACTCGATCAAGTGGCAACGACATTTGCTAACTGATCCAACCGGTTCAGTTATCTCTCCATATAACTTGGTCCGAATATTTGCACATTTCGATTCGTTTCAAAACCCTATCAAAATGGCGCCGTTGCCGGGGAAGCATGGTGTTATTTCACATTTGTGCATAGTGCGTAGGAGTAAATAGTTTTATTTCTTTCTTTTCTTATTTGTTTTTACTGCTGTTAATGAGAAGGTACCAACACGGTGGACACTGGAATCATCCCTTTCTATACAAAAACTCTAACGTTCAGTGGAGAGTCCAGGAAGCCGGCGTCGTTACCACTCGTTACAGAGCCGCATTAGAAGCAGCAGCAGCCGCTGATCAACTGACCAGCGAAGAAGAAGGAGAGCAGAATACACAACCACCATCACCTAAACAAGAAGAAGCAGAAATTGCCCTCGCCGACAACGATTCTGGAATCGGCTCTCTGCACGCTTATGATGAGAGGGAGCCCACACATGCCATTGCCGCTACACCCGGGATGCGGACCATCACATTCAAATCAGGAGTACTGGCCGTTTTGTCCCACTTTTACGGTCTCTCAAAAGAATGTTCGTACGCTTTCCTGGAGGAGTTCTGCCGATACTGTGATATTCAGCCCGTTCCGGCTGGATCCACATCCAAATATTATAGGATCAAAGCTATTCCCTTCGTTTTGAAGGGCGACGCGGGTGTCTGGTTGTCTAGACTGCCAGAAGGATCCATCAGAACCTGGGCCGAATTCCGCATGATATTTCTTGATCGCTTCTTTCCAGCATCGAAAACAAGTGCCCTTAAGCGAGAGATTACGGAAGCCAGACAGGAGTACGATGAGCCCCTCGGCCAATAGTGGGATAGATTCCAAGGGCTGCTTCAAGCATGCCGTAATCACAAACTAGGGGAGCGGGAGATCTACTCAATTTTTTATGGCGGACTTACGGTGGACAGCAAGAACGACCTCAACCTCGCAGCTCAAGGGGATTTCTCTAAAACTCCTTTTAGCCAAGCCAAAAATATTCTGGAGAGGCTGATTGAGGCCAAACGGTCGTACGAAACATCTCGAGGGCAGTACAGGAGAGGAGCAGTGCATGCAGCAGAGGTGCGCAACGATGAAAAGCTAGATGCTCGTTTCGAGCAAATGGAGAAAAGGCTGCTGGAAGCAGTGGAGAAAGCCAGGCCGCCTCCACCACCTGCACCGAAAGAACCACAGTTCACGCCGTATCCATCGCCCCAAAAGAACATCATTATTACTACTGTGAATTCCCCCCCTGAAATAGAGCAAGTATATGCCGTAGGTCATTGGAATGCAAATGGCAACTGGATTCAGGGAAAGCAAAGAGACGCTCCCTGGAGGGATCACCCCAACTTCAGATGGACTGATCAGAATCAAAGCCAACCACCCCCACCCTCGACACAGCAGGTGCAACCCTCCGACGGGTAGCCCAACTAGCCTGCTCGAATCCAGGAGAGACCGAACACTGGAGGGAACAGAATGTAGGGAGGTCAGGCAGGATGGTCAAGTGGACCTCAAGGAAATTGGTCAAGTGGAGGACAGCCTAACTGGTCAAGCCGACAACAGGAAGGAGATTGGGGATACCAACACCAGATCCCTCAGTATGGTAACCAAGGAAGGCAGCCAAGCACTCAAATGGTGAATTATGTTCCACCGTATCCAAGAGGAAACCAGCAAGGGAACCAACAGAACTACTTCCCCCAGAACCAGTCAGAGCAGTATGGACCTTCCGGCTACTATCAGCAAGGTCATGGAGGAGGTCGTTTTAATCAAAGATACAACAAGCAGCCAAATGAGGTCCCAGCGATGCGAGGATCCCTCATCAGCCCCAAAATGCAATACGAGAAATTCAAGAAGTTCACAAAGAACAAAGGGCTGCACTCGAAATGCTCACTAAGCAGCTATCTCAGGTTGCCATGTCACTAGGCGAGTTGAGAGGCAACGAAGGTCAATTTCCAGCTACTGTGCAGCAACCTGCTGGGAGAGAGAGTGTCAATACAGTCTCTCTAAAATCAGAAACAGTTTGGCAAACTTCATCCGAAAGTCCTCCAGTGTCCAAACTCACTCATAACAGAGGTATCGAGTCCAGCACCCTTGATCAAGTCGTACAGGCAGAAGAGTCTAACGCTCGTGAACGAGTTGCTAAGAAAGGGAGAATGGTCAAAACAGAAAAGATGGCCGAACTAATTCAACCTAAAGATCTTCCACCATAGAGAACTGACCCTGGGGTGTTTACACTTCCAATCTCCGTCAGAGACGTTCCAATGGAGCGCGCCATGTGTGACCTAGGGGCCTCCATCAACATCATGCCACATACTGTGTAAAAGAAACTGGGAGAACCTACACTTGTTGAAACAGACCTAGAAATACAATTAGCAGATGGGTCTTGTATTTACCCTGAGGGAGTTCTGGAAAATGAAATCGTCAAGGTTAACAAATTTATGTACCTCGCCGATTTTTTTTGTCATAAAGATGACGGAGCCAGAGGCGGAAGAGTCTGTCGGAATTCTTTTGGGAAGACCATTCCTATCCACTACCGGCACAGTCATCGATGTCCGCCATGGGATAATAAACCTAGAGTTTAACGAAGAACGACTCACGGTCGACATCCACAAAGTTGCGATGAAACCTCAGGGCAGAGAGAGCATTCAATCGGCAGAAGCTGTCAGATCTCTGAAGCAAGAGGATCTGGAGAAGAAAATCCCCGTTGATTCCACTAATGACGAAGAGCTTAAGAGAGAAGCAGCTTACTGGTTTGAAGCAACAATGACTGTGGAAATGGACGAACAAGCCATTGAAAGAGCAATTATGGAATTCTGCCAACCATCACGACCAGCCAGGTCAAAAGAGATTATTCAATCGAAGTAGATCGCAAAACCGCTTGACCAAGCTGCCTCATCAAGTATACAGCTGAGGAAGAATCCCTCACCTACAGAGCAATTATTGCCCTTATCTGGGTCACCAGTTACCATCAAGAGCCTGACCAGCCAGACGTATCACGAACACGTCAAACCAAATCTGCTTGGACAAAAAGGGCAATCAAGGAAAAAACTGAGGCCTGGTGAAGAAGGAGTCAAGTGGAAAACAGCAGACCTGATGGAGATAAATCCAAAACTGCACATGCCTCCAGCCACTGTAAAAAAAGGAATGACCAACCCCACTTTGAGAAGGGAAGATTTCATGATGGGCCAGGAGGAACTGCTCTTCCAGTGTCAACTCAAACTGATACCCAAGAAGCGAAATTCAAACTGGGCAGACCTTCGAACAGCCACAGCAAAGCGCACACAGGTGGCAAAACTTCCGTACTCCACCAACCAGGAGGGAATCAGAGCCTTGTTGGGGCGCGTTGGAGTTTATGGAGAATTCTTCAAAGATTTCGCAAAAATAGCCCAGCCGCTGACAAGACTTCTCCAAAATGATGTGGAGTTCAAATTTTCGGATGACTGCAAGGCCGCGTTTCAATTTCTGAAGAACTGATTGATAAGCTCTCCGATAATACGTGCCCCCGACTGGAATCACCCCTTTGAGGTGATGTGTGATGCTAGTGACTACGCTGTAGGGGCGGTATTGGGTCAAAAAATCGAACGAAAAAGTTATGTCATATTCTACGCATCAAAGATGTTGAATCAGGCACAGAAGAATTATGACGTGACCGAAAAAGAGATGCTATCGGTAGTCTTCGCATTAGAGAAGTTCAGACCATACCTGCTGGGGTCTAAGGTGATAGTGTATACACACCATACGGCCATCAAATACCTTTTGGCAAAGAAAGAGTCAAAGCCGCGGTTGATCAGGTGGGTGCTTCTTCTACAGGAGTTTGATTGGGAAGCAGTAGATAAAAAGGGATGCGAGAACAAAGTGGCAGATCACTTAAGTCGAATTCTGCAAAAAGATAACGGCGAAGCCATTCCGGATGCTTTCCCTGAGGAACATCTGAACCTGATCAAGTCAACAGCTGGGTACCAGTGGATCAACCAAGCAGAAGGAATTGATCAAGCCAACCAAGGGAACAAGGGACAGAATGCGAGGAAGGAACCATGGTTTGCGGACATGGCTAACTATTTGGTAACAAGCGAGTTACCCGGAAGCGATGAGATTACAAGGGCACAAAAGCTAAAGCTTAAAAGCGATTCTCGATACTTTTATTGGGACGACCCTTACCTATGGAAAATGGGGGCAGATCAAGTAATCAGACGCTGTATACCAGAATGGGAGCAGGAAGATGTGATGATCCACTGCCATGCACTTGCTTGTGGAGGCCACTTTGGACCAAAGAAAACAGCAAGGAAGATACTTGACAGTGGGTTCTACTGGCCTTCAATCCATAGAGATGCGCACGAATTTTGCAAAAAGGGCCCTCGATGCCAGCTTACTGGGGGGATATCTGCTAAAGACGAGATGCCTCAGATCCACATTATTGTCTGTGAAATATTTGATTTGTGGGGAATGGACTTCATGGGACCCTTTCCCGCATCTGAGGGTAATCTCTACATACTGGTGGCGGTGGACTATGTATCAAAATGGATCGAGGCAAAGGCAACTAAGACGTGTGAGTCCAGAGAAGTGGTGAAGTTCTTGAAATCGAACATATTTACCCGATATGGGGTACCACGGGCTATCATCTCTGACCAAGGAACTCATTTCGTCAACAGAACTATTGAAGCCTTGCTGCGAAAGTATGGGGTCCACCACCGCCTAACCACACCTTACCACCAATGGTCAAGCTGAGGTTTCTAATAGAGAAATCAAGGCAATTTTAGAAAAAACGGTAAATCCTACGAGGAAAGACTGGAGCCATCGTCTGGAGGACGCACTCTGGGCATACAGGACCGCTTTCAAAACTCCTATAGGAATGTCCCCATACCGGCCGATATTTGGAAAGATGTGCCATCTGCCGGTAGGAGTAGAGCATCAAGCTTACTTGGCCATCAAGGAAATGAATATGAATACCGACGCAGGAGCGGCAGAAAGGAGAATGCAGCTACAGGAGCTTGAGGAGCTCCGTCTGGATGCCTATGACTTTGCCATGTGGTACAAAGAAAAGACGAAGATGTGGCATGATAAGAACCTCCGCAAAAAGGAACTCGTGGTAGGCCAGAAAGTGTTACTGTTTCAGTCCAGACTGAAATTGATGCCAGGAAGCTCAAATCAAGGTGGATAGGTCCTTATACCATTGTCGCCATCCGAGCGAATGGAGCAATTGAACTACGAGGAGGTGATCCAGATTCACCCTCCTTCATGGTGAATGGTCATAGGGTGAAGCCATACAGAGAAGGAATGGAGTCATTTGTAGTGGACGACATTCCACTACTCATGCCTAACTCTTCCCAGTAATCAGGTAAAGGGGGTGATCAGGTACTCATGGGTAGTCTGCTTGATCAAGCGAAAAAGTCTTAATCTAAACTGATCAAGTGACATCCTAGGGGAACCAGGTCAAAACCCTTAGTAATTAGTGTAAATAGCTTTTAGTAAGTTTTTATTTTAATTAAAATTAAAAGATGGAAGAAAAGAAAGGAACTGATCAAGTAGGGCTAATTGAGTTTTATCGGAATTTATTGTCCACTTGATCAGTGCAATTTGAATTTAATGGTGGTACAATGATTAAGTTGAGCACGGCAGGGGATGGAAGGACGTGCACAGTCACTTAAAAGGTGTCAGGAAGGGCCAACCGTCACAGTGAAAGGACACCCTGGAGAGAGGGACGAAGCGTATCGGAGAAGCTAAGCCAGTACTTGAAGAGTCGCACAAATCTAAACCGCCGCAGGGATCTCAACAGTAGAAAATCCCAACAGACGCGATATCATTATAAAAGGCAGATTTCAGATCCACAGACCATCTTTACACAAGCTGCCTAATTCTCATTCCTCGTGCTCTCTTCAAAAAAAATCCCAAGATTAAATCTTCTTCCAGAACATCATCTTTTTCACTAATACATACCCACATTCCCAGCGACAATGTTGCTTAAACAACTCTCAACTTCATCTTCATCCTTCGGTTCCCGCGCTGACAGTGATGGCCAAGAAACCTCTTCTCAAGCCCACATAGAAAACCCTAGCCCACCTACACCAACCACCGCTCCACCAAGAGCCGCCGCTCCACTACCAGAAGTAGATGAAGAGGCTCAGCGGTGCCTGAACAGAATTCTCCAGAGTCTCCCATCCGATTTGGATCCCGCAATTGCTTATGTCACCCTGAAAGCTCGATTGGGGGTTTCCTTGTCAAAAGAGAGAGCCACGACCTCCACACCACAAAACCCTCTACCTCCTCAAACACAAGCCCCCTTTCGCATCCCTGAACCTAAACCCTTCATCCCATTGGTACCGTACGGAGGGGACGATTTTGAAGAAGAAGGAAAGGAGCAACCCGCCACCGCACCGACCGAAGAAACAACCTCCGTGCCGCCGCTACATGCAGAAGGCGCGACTGTTTTTAGTACTCCGACACCATCCAAGGGCGGAGGCTCCAACTCCCCTACTCTCCTCGAGCCAACTCAATCCATTGAGGTTATAAATGTTGATGACGAGTCTACGGAGGACCTTCCGCCTCTTCCTAGCGAAATGTTACAACAAAGGGAGGCGGGATGGAACTTCATTCCTCAAGCAGAGGATGAATCGGTCCCGGAAGAGGAGGAGGAGGAGCTGCTGCACCGCCGGGCGCGCAGGGTGGAAGTCAACAGATCGGTGGAGGAGGTGGAGGCCAGAATGGCCAGCATACAGCGGGCAGAAGTAGGAAAGGAGGAAAGACTCAGGGTAGCACGGCAGCTGTTGAGCGAGCCAGATGAGTCGGAGAACCAAGGAGCCGTTGGGGCAATAAACCACGATGCTGGAGAGGCTGAGGAAGAAGGAAGGGCTGTTGAGGGCAGCCGTAAAAAAGCTAAGAGGAAAAGAAAGGGGAAGGAGACTGCTGCTCCCCCTCAGAAGAAGATGCGCCCCGCAACTCAGCGCATTGTTATTACTGACCAACCTGCCCCTCCAAGAGAAGGAGATGGGGGCAGTGACACTGAGGAGAGGGAACTCCGGTGTGCCCGGACATCCCGCAGGCAACGGGGAAGATCTAAATCACCCCCCATCACCGATTATGCCAAGCAAACGGTGGTATTGACCACGGATCTCCTCCGAAAGATGCTGGTTTTTGAAAACCCTAAGTGGAATGAGGAGGTCCGTCAGAGGGTGACGGATGTAAAGCTGATGAAGGCAGGAAAGAAACTCCATCAACCATCCCTGGCCACAATCCGGGTTGAGGAAAGATTTACCCAGTATATTACTGGGATTGGTTTTGAATGGCTGTTAGAGATCGAGGATACTTTCGTGCCCACGGATCTGGCTAAAGAGTTCTTCACATCCTTCCGGTTTGCCGGAAGTACAAACTTGGAGGCCAAGAGCGTTTCCTTTCGGGTATTCGGGCAAAAGCAGAAGATGACCCTAAATGAATTCTCTGTGAGGATGGGGCTCTATACAGCGGCCCAGGTCGCCAATGGAGTTTGGGTTGGGAACGATATCGGCCTTCCCCAGAAGAAGCCCGAATTCGTTCAGCAGGCCGTCTGGAAAGACATATGCGGTGGATGTGCTCCTACTTTCAGAGCCTCTAAATCCAGAGGACACCTTATTGCTGATCCAGCCCTTCGCCTAGCCCAAGTCTACCTGGCCTGTAATCTCCTCGGACAAGCTAATACGCTGGAAATCCTCACTTTAGCTGAGCTCTACTTCATGTGGAGCATGAGAGAACAACGGAAAGTCCATCTTGGATTCTGGTTGGCTTATTCAATAAATCAAATGGCTACTCACGCTGCCCGCCACTTAAATGTCTGCCACCTCCTCGGGGCCTATGTGAGGAGAAACTGGACTGTAAAAAATGTCGGATGCCCCATCCTTTGCCCCAGCCCTGAATTGTTTGACCTTGACTTCTTTGTTAGAATTCAGGTTTTAGAGAAAACGCAAGGAGGGAATTTCCAGTTTTACGCAGCAGGTCAGCGGGAGCAGCAAAGGAGTCAACCCCAGAAGAGGAGAAGGCTGGAAGAGACCTCAGAAGCCCTTGCCATTGGAGAAGAGGAGAATACACACCAAGTGCCTATAGCAAGAAGGGAGCAAGAGGAGGCTGTTAGGAACCACACAGGATCTGACCCCTACTAGACGACCAACACTTCACTCTACAAGCTCTCCCATATCTCAGCGCCCGTCATCCTCCAGGCCACTTTCAGCATCTCCCAGTATCGCCCCCAGGCAACCCTAAGTACACCCCCCCCAAATCTCAGCTCAGTTTTAGTTTTTAGTTGTTTTTGGATATGTATAACTGATATTCCTTTATGTTCTATCACACTTAGACCTGTTTTGAGTCTAAGTGTGAGAAGTATGCATATCCGTTTTGTTATGTTTTTGCCTGCTTTTGTCTGTTTTTCTGTTTTTTTGTTTTTCTGTTCTTGTTAGCATGTTTTGATTGTTGGCACTATCTCACACTTAGCCCAGTGTCTGGTCTAAGTGTGAGAAGTTTACCTTGTTTGTTGTTGTGCCGTTGCCTGTGCCTAACCCTTCTTTCCACTGCATCCAGTCCCTCGAGGACGAGTTCATATGCAGTGGGGAGGGGGGACGGGTTAGTTACAGTAGAATCATACATGCCCAAAATTTTTCAAAAATTAAAAATTTTAGTTAAGTAATAAATAGGCAATATGCATGAAATTGGATAAATGAAAGATTTGATTACTTTTTGGAAGAGTTAGAAAAAGGAGTCAATATGCTTACATGTAAAAACTTGATTGCAAAAACTTGATCAGTTTGAACGACACAAGTATGATGGAAACGCTCAATTTTTAAACCAACTGTGAAGCCTCTCTATATGTGAGTTATAAGCCAAAAGTAGAACACTTTCTACTATGTTACACAGAAAAAGATTTTACGAAAGGCTGACTTTTAGTATTGAGATGAAAATTGCACAAAGTAGTAATGACTAAAGGCATTAGGACTGAGCCAGTTGAGCCGTTTCTTCCTTTATTCCACGAACCGGCTCATTAATCAAGGCACCCCTTAGTTAGCCACGTTGAGCCCAAACACTCCCGTTCTTTGAAGCCTTAGAACCAAAATTCAAGTTTCATATCACATGGGAAAAAGGGTCAAGGAAATGAAGTTTTTCAAGGGAAACAGAAAGGGAATAACAATAAAATAGTCAAAACAAAAGGGTGATCGGGTTGATCAAGTCAGACAGTCAAGTAAAAAAAAAAAATTTGGGAAAAAGAAGGGGCAGGAAAAAGTTGTAACCTGACCCTGAAAATCGAAAGCCAAAAGTTTGAAAAGGCTAAAGGTCGAAAAATTGACCAAGTAAAGTATCCAGTAGGAAAATAACTATCCCATCTTGACCCAGCTAGTTCAGTCAAATCCTTGGTCCTTGACTCATGTGATTCCTTTTACAGTTTAAACTTTTATTTTTAAAACTTAGAACCCCTAGGACCCTACCCTAATACGTTACTACCCCTTAAGCCCCGTTACGACCAAAACAAAGACCTTAAGGAACTATCTTGTGCAGTTCGATTCGAAGTATTAAATTTGTGGCAATACCGAGTGAACAGTCCTAACATCTCTGGTGAGAAATGAGTGATTGAGTGAATCCAACAGTGGTTTGAAATTGAGCAATCTTGACAAGCTGACACCTTGATCAAGCCAACGCGAAAGAGAAGAAACATAAGCTACTGGCAAATGGATTGACCTCGACCTCGGGTATGATTGTTGGAAATTTATTCGGTCTAATGCATATGTATGTTTTTGTTTAGAGTCTTGTTTTTCTTTTCGTCTTTTTACCTTCTTGAAATGAGCAAACCATGCCTGAAATTTGCCTTATCTTTTCTTTTCTTTTCTTTTTTCTTTTATACTTGAGGACAAGTATGTTTTAAGTGTAAGCAGTTTGATAAGGCCTATTTCATGCATTGGTTTATGGGTAAAATGTATACTACTTGATCGGTTTATCGCGCAAAATGAGTGTTAATTGTGCAGAAATGCCGCTTGACCAAGGCAACAAGGCCAAACTGATCAAGCAAGTACAATCGGCGAAAAAGGCCAAAAAATCGGGGGAGTTGAGCAATGGGAGGACTCAAGCAGTTAGGCGGGGACCACTGGCTGCCAAAAGAAGGACATATGAGGAATGAGCTGGATGTGGCGCACCATTCTGTTATCAAGGACAACGTTCTAGAAGGGGACACGTGCTGGAATATGAGATGCAAAGACGAAGCTGAGTCACGAAGTTGTTACTGAAAAGCGTCGTCATTCTAGAAGAACAACACGTAGCAATCAATGAGTCGTTCATTCTCTGCATGAGCGAATATTCCCTGTCAAGATCGTTATCCAGCTGGGAGTCGAAGACGAGCATATAAATAGAGGACATGCCACCACAAGAAAATCATCCGCTCCTTTACTTTCTGTCTAGTTTAGCTTAGTTATCTAGCTTAGTTTAGTTTAGCTCTCTAGTTTAGTTCAGTTCTCTAGCTTAGTTAAAATCTCTAGATAGCTTAGTTAGAAGGGCGACCGAAGGGAGCGCTGCAGAATACTTAATTTCTGTTAGCGTAATCTTAAGTCTCCCGCCGAGATTCTTCTCGGTTTTTACCGCTTTCTTAGTTTAGTTTAATTTCCAGTAGTTAGCTTAGTTTAAATTTCACACTTTGATGTACTTTCCAAGTTTTAGTTTAATCGAAGTGCTTTCGTTTTCATTCTCGCATTTACTATTTCGTTTCGCCTACAACTCACTTGATCAAGTAGTTAAATTTACCTTGTGCAAGTTAGATAGTTTAAATTCTGCCTAGAGTAAAATCAGTAGTTAAATCTCCCAAGTTAAAGCGTGGCAGCAGCCAAAACCCCCCTGTTCACTACTCACACACTCGACATACCAACTTCTCTGTGGGATCGACCACGAACTTGCCGCTTTACTGTTAAAGTTGTGCAAAATTGGGAGTTATAAATTACTTTGGTAGGAAAAATGAGCGAAAGCAAAGTCGACTCGATCAAGTGGCAACGACATTTGCTAACTGATCCAACCGGTTCAGTTATCTCTCCATATAACTTGGTCCGAATATTTTCACATTTCGATTCGTTTCAAAACCTTATCATTCATGTAAAAACAAACAATCCATCGTCCCTCATCAAAACTCGTTCTTTTCTCAAACATTAGCAAATACTCTTCTCAACTCCAAATCAATCCCTCACAGAAAGATTCTACTTCCTCATTCGTATAAAAATTTTCTCCTCTTTCTTTCTCAAAAATTTTCTCATCATCCTTTCTCCGAAACTTTCTCATAAAAATTTTCACATAAAAAAAATATTACCTCTTTCTTGGTTGAGCGTGGCGAAGCGGGATGTTGAGCCTTCCAAATTTAATCTTATTTTAGTCTTGCGAATCGAATCTAGACTAAGAATGAAAAAGACTCTCGGGTCTAGAGCGGAAAGAAAAATTGCTCTGATACCACTCTGTCACGACCGCATTTTCTAATGATAGAAAATACGGTTAATCGCGACTAGGGGAGGATGAAAGAAGCGGGGAAGAAAGGGGAAACTGTGGCACAACTGAAGCTTGATGCGATTCTTCGGTGAACCTTGAAGTTTCAACTCCAATTGATGCAAGAACAAGGATGAATGGAGGATTTTTGGAGAGAATGAAGAGAGGGAGGAGAGAGGCGTGTGAGGAGAGAATGAGGGAGAGGGAGGCGTGTGAAAATAGTGGCTAGGGTTAGGGTTTAGTCTATTTTATGTACTAGGTTTAATTCACACCCAATTAAAATAATTAAATTGTGGAAGGAATAAAATAAAATCCCACAATATGGAGGAAATAAAAATAGGCGTGTGAATGGGGGAGGATTTCGAAATTTGCTGATTTAATTAGCAAGGAAAAATAGCTATATTTACTTGGAGAGAAATATATTCACAACTTAGGAAATAAAATAGTGGGTATTTCACAATTAAGGGAACAAAATAATTTAAATCTCCAAGTAGAAAAAATAAGGGAGGGGGCGTGTATTTTGAAGGCATGGAAGGAATAATATTTAAATCCTCAATTAAATGGGAATATGATTTAAATTTGGTAATTTTTTTTATAGGAAAAGACTCCAATAAAATAGGTAACAAATAAATAAATTTCCACAAGGAAAATAGAAGCATATGGGGCGTGTGGGATGGAGACAAAATAGGAGGAAAATATTCACATCCCCAATTTATTAGGCATAGGTATTAATTTGGCATTTATTTGAATAAAAAAAATAAAAGGATTCCACAACAATAGGAAACAAATACAATTTCTCCACAAATAGGGAAGGGGCGAAAATTTGGCTTTAATTGCCACAAGGAAATATTTCAAATATCAATTTAATTAGGGTGAGGAAATAAAATGTGGTATGAGTTAATTGGATTTAAAATAAAAGAAGGGAATCAATAAGACACCAATTAAATCAAAAGAAATAATTCATCCTCCTATTGAATAGGGGATGTTTCGAAAACTCCCGAAAGAAGTAGGCTAGGGTTCGAATTTCATGTAACACAATTTAGGGATAATTTGGTTTGGATTTAATTTGGATAAATATCCCAAAACAATTAACTAAATCCAAGAAGAGAATATTAGTTCCAATAATTGAAGGGGCAGAAAATATCTCATTAAATTGACTAGAATAAAAATGCATGATCTCACTTAATTAATTCCCCACATTGAAAAATATAAAAATATACAACACTTCATTCCACATCACTCATGGCAATTATTTCACATAATCAACTCAATCACATAGAAACCAATAAAATTTCATAAAAGAAGTTTTCACTTGACATCCGCATTAAAAAAAATAAAAGTCACAAAATTTTTGGGATGCCACACTTTAAAACTATTAAAACAATTTAAACAGTGTCTTGGAGTTAAATTCATCCTAGTTTAATAAAACGAGCCATGACGCTCTTATTAAACCCTTAGAATTTAATTATTTCTTAAGAGAAGCTCCCACTATTTTAATTATCATTTTCAGAATAAAATAAATAAAACAATAACTATTCAAATAGTCAACTCTTGGCTTGGAACATTAAAATAAAGTTAATGTGCATACTATATTTACTATACAAGAACTTCTAGTATTTAAAACAAATACTTGTCTTGTGACTAGTTGAATTTAATTTACTTGTCTTGTAATCAATTATTGTGATTATTTTTCTTACACCTTCATTTGAACAAACACGATCATAAGATCATTTTATTTTGTATTGAATCCATGTCGAACATAAATGTTCTATTGACTCATCGACAAAATAATGGTTCAAAGGACTTAAGGATTAAAGAAACTTAATAACCAACATTACTAGAAGTAAACTTCTTAATAATTGAATCAACAAATATATCCACGAGTAAACATTTTGATATTAAAACCATATTACACTTGATGTCATAAATATTCGGATAGTCAAAACTTCATTTATCTAATAATGCAAGCATTATAAAATGATATTGATAATCCAAAAACACAATTGATAATCCAGGAATATAATTCCATATCAAAAATCCATATGATATCAAAACCAAACAATGTATAAATATCAAAAACCTCAAAAATTCAACAATGTAAATAAAGCAAAATAAGACTCTCATTGTTCAAAACATAAATGTCATAGCTAAATTGAGATCACGTCTTCCTCCTAATCACATTGGGTTGGGTCGAACTCTCTGCCATGTCAGACTTGCGTCTTAAGTCAGTGGAGTTATTGACCATCCCACCCTCCATCTTCCTTATCTGGACTTGTGCCTCAATGAGCTTGCTAGAAGAGATGTTGGCCAAAACTTGTCCATTATCTCTTTCCTTACTCTCTCATAGCTCTTTGGAAGTCCGTCGAGGATCATGAGTTGTTGGGTTTCTGGGCCTATTTTCCCACCAACGCCTCGAGTCTATCAAAACCGTCAACCATTTCCACGACGTAGTCGTTAATGTTTTGGTTCTCCTTCAAGACAGTTCTCCTCAAAATGTTCACCACTGATCTCATGAGACACTTGGTGGACATTTCATCAAATCATTTAGGTTCTTCAATCCACCTGTCGGGCTTGTGACGCTTGTCAATCCAGCCAAGAGCATTGCCGACCAAAGCCAACAAAAACTTCTTGACATGACCGCTAGCGGTATCCCATCGATCATAAGCATCCTTTTCCTTGTCTGATATGTAATAAGCAGAGGGGCGATTCTTACTGAGGACTAATTTCAAATCACGAGCCAACTGATCAAAATCAAGTCTCCTTTTCCAGTCCAAATAAGAATCAGAATCGCGTTCCTTTTATTTAAAGATCGCTCTATAAACATCCCAAGTAGTAAACATCTTTCGTTCAAGCTGAGAACAAAAGACCAATAATATAAACATGTAAAATTTCAAAGAATTGCAAATAACCACAAAACAATTTATCCATTTTACATCAACAAAAATCAAGCACAAACGTTCTTCAACGAGGAAGCTGTGTCATATTCATGCAAGAAATCCATAATTTTTACTGGCCACAATGTCGGCAGATAGTCCAGAGACCATAAGAATGGCATAGCTGACTAACACTGCTAAAGCGTATAACCATAAAATTAAGCACTAAGGATTCTTTACTTGTGCGTGAACTCCTCTAAAGAAAGGTCGGACCGGACAAGCACCTCCTCCTATAGTTCCCTCTAAGCATTATTAAAATACAATCCTTATAAATTTGCAGCAATATTGCTCCGGTAAAGACCAGTCGCGATATTACTGAAAACTAATTTTACGATTTTAATAACCTTTATCTAGAGAAATCTAAACATACAAACTGGTATTGTTCCTCCCGTAAAGACAGACCGGTCACTACTTCGTACTTAGATCAATTTTATGGAGGCTATATACAAACGTGTTGTAATTATCGCTTCATATTTTTGTGTTGGTGGTTTTAATAGTTTAATTATCACTTAAGTAGATTAGGTAGGCATCCACATTCAAAGCATAATTAAATATGTACTATCTATGCATGCAAAGCAATAAGTACATAGGCGATGCATGAGTTAAAGCTAGATTTTAACAAATAAAATCATAACTCCAATTAAATATCCATCAATCATCATTAAAAACATGTAACCACACTTATAAAAGGTTCACATTACCATAATGACGAAACTTGATTATTTAATTAAGCATCTTAAATAAATATAGATAGAAACAAAATTCTACCTTCACATAAACAAGATTATCTAGACTTTAAGTCCAATCTTAAACAATCATACATTATTAGTTAAAATAACGTATCTTGATTATTAGAATTACCTTTTATTACTATTAGGATTTACCTAGATAGAATTAATCAATCATTATCCTAAAAATTAATATCTAGGTGTATATCATAAAAGATTAGCTAAGTCTTAATTTAAAATGCCCACTTGGATACATAAATCCGCACTTATCCAATTAAGACTAAATCCATTTAAAACACACCACTTAAATTCGAGAATTAAAGTTCTCTTAGCTTTCATGATTAGAAGAAATTTATTACATCTTTAACTTATAACGATGTTTTCTAGATGAAACAAATTTCACCTTCATCAAAGATTAAAGACAACTTTCAACTTTGTGGATTACTAAGAATTTTAATAGGAAGATTAATGCGCTATGAATTTTTCATATCTTTAAGACAATTCGATGTTATCTAGATGAAACAAAATTCACCTACATCAAAATTAAAGATAAAAATTCAAATTTTAAACTAGGAATTGAATTCCAATTAAAATCCAATTAATCACTTCACACATTAATAATATAGGATTTTAGTAGCATGATAATGCTAAATTAATTTCTAACTTCTTTTACTAAATTGACGTTGTCTAGATGAAACAAAATTCACCTTCATCAAAATTAAAGATAAAATTCAAACTAGGAATTAAATTCCAATTAAAATCTATCTAATTATTATTAGTGTAATTTTCGAAAAATTTTAAGGGATCGTATAATTGAAAAACTTATGTCTTTTACTTAGGTATATATCTAGGAAATAATTCCATAACATACCAATTAAAATGTAGACATTTTTTCAATTAAATCTTAAAATAAAACATGAAAGCATCTAGAGATAATATTCTTTAAATTTCCGTCTTATTATGGAGAAGCCAAAAATTAGATAAATTAAAATTGAATTTCCTTATGTTAATTACCATGATATTGTCTAGATGGAAATAATCCATCAAAATCAACTTATTAAAAAATTAAATCAATTATTTACCTAATTATTCAATTGGCAATTTTAAAGAAGGCAATTATTCTCTTTTAAATTAGAATCTTGATTTAATTAGAGAATCATTCTAATTTTCACAAGTTATTGAATTATTCTAGGTTTAGGATTTTAAACCACAATTATAAATTACTTGTGAGTTAAGAAATGAATCAACGAGACGAGACGAAACGCGCGCTCAAACCCTAGCTAAGGTTTCGGCACTTGCGTCCGCAGGGGCCACCGCCTCCCCTGGTCGGGAACTGCTCCCTCCGACGACCGGTGTCTGGAGTCGCCCCTGCCATCGCTGTCACAGACGAAGGTCAGCCGCCGCAGAGAGTTGCCGACAGCCTACGCCGCCAGATCCACCGAGACAGACCCGACGAGCCGCTAACACCTCCACCTGCCTGAACCGCCACCTTCAACACCTCCTGGAGCCACCACGTACATCGACCAGCCGCCGTAGCAGCCGCCAGTGACCCACGTCATCGGATCTCTTGATAGATCCGACGCGTCGCCAACAGCCGCGCCGCCTGCCGCCACCGCCGTCCACCGCTGCTCCCACTGGACCAGAGCTACCCACTAGACGACGACCAGCGCCGGCCGCTGCCCCCAACCGCTCCTCCATTGCGATTCACGGTGGGTGATCAACTAGGGTTTTTCGAAACCCTAGTTTCGAATTTTTTTTTTGTTTTTTGATTTCGATTTCAATTTCAAAACCCTAATTCTCCCACGTGCTAGGCATGAAAACCGAGACAAGTGAATGAGAGGGAGGAGGCGCCGATTTTGATAAATTGCTTGTATATTTGTAAACTCTCCTCATTTAATGAGAATAATAAATGTTTTCTTCACACTGTGTATTTTACTTTAATGGTTATTGACCGTATTTAATTATATATTAAATTATATAATTAAAGCGCCGGAGAGTAAAATCAGTCTAAGTCTTCTACATTGAAGGTTGGGTCGTGGAACAGGTCATCACAGTAGGTGGCCCAGCCGGTACCTTGTAGAAGTAAAACTTTTTCTCAACCTAGATAGGCTTTGGATACCTATCGCGAAAGGTTGCAGTGTCCATCCGAAAGTCGTCTTTACCTTGAGAATGACTAGTGACACTGGTGTGGTATAGCATTGAAAGTATCTAAATAATAGACACGTCTTTATTGCTATCTACTGTAAGACGATGTCTTGGAGATTTAGCATTTCTTAATCTTTGTAATAATATAGGACACACGTTATTCGATCATACACTGCTTTGACTTATCAGTAGGTGCAGGTTTTTCGAAACCCAATATTCCTGATATCTTGGGTAGTAGTAATTGATAAGTAGTATGGTGTCAGTTTTATTATTACAATGAATCGTGTGCCCGCGTGGTATGACTATATCCCCAAGAGGTGTTCGAGAAAAGTTCTATTATTCTGAAACTCGGACGGTTTGGATTTTATCCAAGAATAATAGAAAAGGCAAAGTATATTTTAATATACTTCTCGTACTAGACAAACACTTGGAAATAAAAGATATTGATTAATTTAAAGTCCATAGCAGACTACAAATTAATTAATGGATATAGAAAGTCTTAGACACGGGAAATAATATATTAAAGAGGTTAACTCGGATTGCTTGTAATCACGGATTGGATAAACAGTCAATATTTCTTCGATAGTGGAACAAGAAATATTCCATTGGCCTTATATTGAATTATGGGTTATTATTTTATTAGTAAAGAAGGTCCAATGAGGGAGGCCCAATCTAAGCCCCATAGATCCCTAACCTAGCCCACACAAACTCTATATAAAGGGATGAAGGAGGCTTGACAAAAACACACATCACAAGAGTGAAACCCTAGCCTCCCCACATCATATTTTTGGCCCCCTCTCTCTATAGGGAAGTCAAAAATTGTCTTTTGTGTGTTCTTGGCGTTCTTGTCTTCTTCGAGATCCCTACATTTCTAAGAGATTGCTCCCACAAGGAATTTTGATCTAGAGTTGGGTCATAGGTTAGAAGATCCTTGGTCTTGCAATTATATTGAAGTATCAATATCTACACGTGGAGAAGTAGTGAGCCACTTTGATTCTTTGGAGAATCATTATTGTAAGTATTCAACGACATAATTTAATTCAAAGTTATGTGATTAATTGCGCAATAATATGTCTATACATAAGCATGAAATTGAATCTGTCCACATAATCTCCTAAATAGATTCTTTTGTGGATTTATTTAATTTGCAATTTCCGCTGCGATTTCCACAACAATTGGTATCAGAGCCATGCTTTTAGGCTCTGATTATGTGGATTTAATCTTGTTTTTTCAAAATTACATGGATCAATGAAGATTATTTTAGATCTATAAGTGAATACTCTAGATCGGCTAAAGAACATTCTAGATCTATGAATTTTATTCAAAATTGATGAGGAATGTCTTGATCTACAATAGAGTATTCTGAGATCTATAGAACATATTCTAGATCTATATTATATAGTAATTAAATGGAATATTATAGATCTATAAGAATATTCTTGATTAAGAATATTGTAGATCTATGATAGTTTATTCTAGATCTATGTCTACTGTGTTCCACTCGTGTAGATCTACATATTTGAAAAAAGTGATGGATGATTGTTTTTATGCTTGTGATATTGCGTGATTGTTGAATCTTGATGTTCTTCGTTTTATTGTAAACCCACGGGGGTTGACCGTGGTAGATTAGATTTGTTTTTCCTTGTATTGTAAACATATGTAATAGTTAAAATACAAAGAAATGTAATACAATGGATAAAACAAGACGAAGATGAAGCCGACGAGATGGAGGCCCTAGCGGGCTCGGCCGCGCGCAGATCTAGGCGACGGCGGCGGTGGTGGGAGGCTGGCTGGGCGGCGGACGGCTACTGCACTCGAAGCAGCGGCAGCCGCGGCGCTTCGGCGGATGGCTGGGCAACGGCAGCCGCTGGCCCTCGCGGCAGCGGTGGCAGCAGTTCTCCCGACAACTCCCTACTGGCGGCGAACAGGTGACTGGGCGACTGCGCCAAGGCGCACAGCCTTGGCGGCGGTCGAGACCCCTACAGTTTGACTGCACGCAGATCGAGGCAGCGGGCGGCGGTTGGCGGTGCTCGGCGGCCAGGTGAAGACGACGGCGGCGTGCGTTCCGATGAAGACCATGGCGGCTAGTTGTTTTATTTTAAGGCGAAACCCTAATTAGGGTTTTAGGAAGCCCGATTAATAGGCATGGCCCAATGTGTGGTCTTGACCTAATTTCTATGCCGTAGATATTTGATTAAGTCAAATAGGGCATATATTTTATTTAATCCCTTTTATCCGGAGTACCATGGTTCATGGAAAGGATAAAATGTGATTTGTTTTAATTATTTGGTTTTAGACACTTAGTGGTTTAAAATCAAATGATTTGTTTGATTATGTGTGATGTGTCAAAGTGTGCAAATTTATTTGCCTATGTGATTTACATCTTATGTGAGTTAAATGATTATTTGCTTGCATGATAATCAAATGAAAACCATTTTATTAAAAATGACTAAGCGATGATTACGAACAGTCATGTTGTATATGGTTTCCATAGATGGTATTCAAATGTGAAGTGACATCTCGACCTTTCTTTAGAGGAGTTATGTTGTCAGTGATGTTTACATATTTCGCGGATATTTGAATAACTAAAATGGTTCTTTTAAATGAAAGGCATACTTCTGAAGTAATATCGTGTCCAGTGGGAGTAATATTATCAAGAAGTGAGCATTGTTTAAAAGATGTTAACCATGGTCTTAGAATCTCGTTGAGTGGCGTGCGACCTTTCTTTAGAGGAGTATTCAAAGCAAGATAAGATTCTTGAGGACTAGAATTATGGTACTAGCTTAGGCAATATTAGGCAGCCATGCCATTCTTATGGTCTCTGGACTATCTGTCGGTATTGTGACCAAGAAAAATATTTTAAAATCTAAATAATCCATGGCATCCTTTGGTGCTTGTTTATTTAGCGTTTTAATAACATTTGTGATTCTCGAATGTTTTATGGTTTTACATTCTTTTATCATGTATGGTTGTGTGATGAATACCTTTTATTTTTCTCAGTCAATATCAATTATGTCTCTCAATCCATTATCTGTGATCTTGAAAGAAAACAAACTCGAGGGGCCAAATTATGTAGACTGGAAACGTAATTTGGATATTGTTCTCATCGCTGATGATTATAAGTTTGTGCTTGACACCGATTGTCCCGCTAAACCCGCTGAAAATGCTACTGAGGAAGAGAAGGCCGTGTATAAGAAATGGATGAAAGGAAATGAGATGGCGAAGTGTTACATTTTGGCTTCTATGTCAAATGTGCTTCAACATCAGTATCATTCCTATCAGTTCGCTTATGAGATCATGGAGAACCTTCAATCCCTCTTTGGGACTCAGAGTCGATCTGCTAGATCACTAGCGATCAGGAGTCTCATGAATAAGACTATGAAGGAGGGCACACCAGTCAGGGACCATGTTCTTGAGATGATGCGCCACCTCAATCAAATTGAGGTTTTGGGAGGATCAATTGATTCGGATTCCCAAGTGGACATAATACTCCAGAGTCTACAGCAAGCTTTCAGCAGTTCAAAGTAAACTATGAGATGACTAAGCAAGACCTCAACTTGGCTGAGCTTCTAACTGAGCTTCAGAATGCTGAAAACATTTATGCTCAAGCTAAGCAAGCTATGTTAGTTGACTGCCCCTCCGGTTTCAAGGTCAATAGACCAATAAAGGATGGGAAGGCGGAGCAAGTCGCCAAAGGGTTGAAGGCAAAGAAGGGCAAGAAAAAGGTTAAAGCAAAGAAAATTGGCAAGTGTTTCAAGTGTGGTGAAAAGGGACATTAGAAGCCTGATTGCCCCAAAAAGGGTAAAGGTCCAACTGGTAAAGGTATACATCAAGCTCTTGTTCTTGAAACTCACTTAGCAACTGTTTCTACCCATCAATGGGTAGTGGATACGGGAGCAACTGATCATGTATGTTTTGATTCTGCCTTATTGCAGGAATCAAGGAAACTAAGTGAAGGCAAGATCATTGTCCATCTGGGGGATGCTACTAGAGTGGGATCGATTGCAGTGGGAGCTGTTTATATTCGCTTCTCTAGTAGTAAAGTTTTAGTATTGGACAATGTTTTATTGATACCTTTGTTTAGAAGGAACCTGATTTCGGTTTCTAAACTTTTTTTGACGGATATTCTATTTCTTTCAATGATGCTTGCATTATAAGGAGAGATGATTATTTTATCGGTCAAGGTATCATGGATAATAACTTGTATACTATACGCTCTACGCATCATCTTGTTGAGTCGAATAACATATCAGCTTCTCGCAATAGAAAAACTTCTTCACATGATGTGAATGATATGTACTTATGGCATCTAAGGCTTGGGCATGCCAATCTGAGAAGGATCCAAAAGTTGGCGAGCCTTGGCTCAACTGAGGGACTAAACACAGACCCGTTTCCAACTTACGAATCCTGCTTGGAAGGCAAGATGACCAAAAGATCTTTTAAGATCAAAGGAAATAGAGCCAAGAAAGTACTAGATCTCATTCACTCAGACGTGTGTGGTCCTTTCCAATTTCAAGCTAGGGGAGGCTATGTATATTTCATCACCTTTATTTATGATTATTCAAGATTAGCCCAAGTCTATTTGATGCAACGCAAATCAGAATCCTTTGAAAAATTCAAAGAGTTTAAAGCATTTGCAGAAACGCATCATAGTGAGACTATAAAAGCCTTACGATCTGATCGAGGAGGCGAATACCTTAGTTATGAGTTTTTGGGCTACTTGGCAGAAGCTGGGATTGAATCCCAATTCACTGCTCCCGGCACACCACAACAAAATGGGGTTGCAGAAAGGAGGAATCGAACATTTTTTGAAATGGTTCGGTCAATCATGTGTTATGCTCAGTTGCCAAAATTCCTTTGGGGCTTTGCACTTGAAACAGCGTGCTATACCCACAACAACTTATCTACAAAGTCAGCACCTAAGACACCTCATGAGTTATGGACTGGACGCAAGTCTAACCTAGAACATCTCAAGATATGGGGTTGTCCAGCACATGTGCTAGTTAATGATCCAAGTAAGTTGGATCCTCGTACTGAGGTATGCTTGTTTGTGGGATATGCCAAAGGAACTAAAGGCTATGAATTCTATAGTCCTCAAGATAACAAAGTGTTTGTAAGCACAAATGCAAAGTTCTTGGAAGAGGAATATATAAGGAATCAGAAACCCAGAAGTACAATCACTCTTGATGAAATAAGAGGTGATAACGTTCCAAATACACAAGAACAAACTCCGCAAGAAAATATTGCATCAACTGTTACAACTTCTACACCTGTGATTGTTGAGCCCCGCCGTAGTGGGAGGGTTTCAAAGGAACCAGAAAGGTGGATTGGTCTGGGAGAGTCTTCTGACTCTGTTTCCGGTTATCTAGAACCTGAACCTTGGAACTACAAAGAGGCAGTGGATGATTTGGATGGCCTCAACTGGATTGAGGCAATGGATTCCGAATTACAATCAATGGAGGGTAAGGACATTTACGACCTTGAAAACCTGCCCGAAGGCTGCATTGCCATTGGGAGTAAGTGGGTATTCAAACGTAAACGAGGTCCGGATGAAAAGGTGAAATTGTTTAAAGCTAGATTAGTGGCAAAAGGTTATACCCAGAGAGAAGGCATCGATTATGATGAGACCTTCTCACCCGTCGCTATGCTTAAGTCAATTCGAATCCTTCTATTCATCGCAGCCTACGTGGACTGGGAAGTATGGCAAATGGATGTCAAGACCGCTTTCTTGCATGGCAGTCTTGAGGAAACCATTTACATGAAACAACCCGAGGGCTATGAGGTTAAGGGCAAGTAGCACATGGTTTAAAAGCTTAAGAAATCCATTTATGGACTCAAGCAAGCATCCAGAGCATGGAACATGTGCTTCGATAAAACTGTTAAATCATTTGGTTTTGATCAGTGCCCAGAAGAGAGCTGCGTGTATAAGAAAGTTGAAGTTGCAAATGTGGTATTCTTAGTACTTTACGTGAATGACATTTTGCTAATTGGAAACAATAACAAGATGTTGTCGTCCGTAAGAAACTGGTTGTCTATCCAGTTTGAGATGAAAGACTTGGGAGATGCGGGACACATTCTAGGAATCAAAGTGATCATAGATCGCAAGAAAATAATGTTGTGCTTATCCCAAGAGTCCTACATCGACACCGTACTACAACGCTTTAGCATGGAAAATTCCAAGAAGGGCTTTGTTCCCTTTAGACATGGAATTCATCTATCTAAGGAGATGTTTCCTGAGACACCCGCAGAGATAGAGGACATGAAAAGGGTTCCATATGCTTCGGCAGTCGGAAGTCTCATGTATACTATGTTGTGTACGCGACCTGATATATGATTTGCCGTAGGCATGGTGGCTAGGTATCAGTCAAACCCTGGCCAAGGACATTGGACTGCAGTAAAGAATATACTCAAGTACCTGAAAAGGACTAAAGAGTTTGTTCTAGTTTACAAGGCATCTGATCTATGTCCTATGGGGTACACGGATTCAGATTTTCAATCTGATCGTGATTCGAGGAAGTCTACTTCTGGTTATGTGTTCACCTTGGGAGGTGGAGCCATTATATGGAAGAGTACAAAGCAGAAATGCATTGCAGACTCAACCATGGAAGCCGAATATGCAGCTGCTTCTGAAGCTGCAAAAGAGGATGTATGGCTCAAGAACTTTCTCCAGTAGTTGGGAGTGATTCAGAGTTTGCCAAAGAGCATCACGGTCTATTGTGATAACTTTGGAGTTGTTGCGAACTCAAAGGAACCACGGTCCCATAAGGCAAGTAAACACATAGAAAGGAAGTATCATATCATTCGGGAGATTGTACAGAGAGGTGACATACAATTAGTCAAGATTGCAACAGAAAACAACCTTGCTGATCCTTTCACGAAAGCCCTATCGCGTGGGACGTTCAATCGTCATATGGAAGGCATAGGTGTTAGATGCATTAAAGACTCAGACCTACTTTCTCTATAAGTGGGAGAAATTGAAGAAAATTGACAGTAGTATACTCGAAAGCATGTTTTGAGTATAAGTGGGAGATTGTTGGAACATATATACTAAAAAGCATTTTTCGAGTTTATTATGAATTTGATAAATTGCTTGTATATTGTAAACTCTCCTCATTTAATTAGAATAATAAATGTTTTCTTCACACTGTGTATTTTACTTTAATGGGTATTGACCGTATTTAATTATATATTAAATTATATAATTAAAGCGTCAGTCTAAGTCTTCTACATTGAAGGTTGGGTCGTGGAACAGGTCATCACAATAGGTGGCCCAGTCGGTACCTTGTAGAAGTAAAACTTTTTCACAACCTAGATAGGCTTTGGCTACCTATCGCGAAAGGTTGCAGTGTCCATCCGAAAGTTGTCTTTACCTTGAGAATGACTAGAGACACTGGTGTGGTATAGCATTGAAATGATCTAAATAATAGACACGTCTTTATTGCTATCTACTGTAAGACAATGTCTTGGAGATTTAATATTTCTTAATCTTTGTAATAATATAGGACACACGTTATTCGATCATACGCTGCTTTGACTTATCAGTAGGTGCGGGTTTTTCATAACCCAATATTCCTGATATCTTGGGTAGTAGTAACTGATAACTAGTATGGTGTCAGTTTTATTATTACAATGAATCGTGTGCCCGCGTGATATGACTATATCCCCAAGAGGTGTTCGAGAAAAGTTCTATTATTCGGAAACCCGACCGGTTTGGATTTTATTCAAGAATAATGGAAAAGGCAAAGTATATTTTAATATACTTCTCGTACTAGACAAACTCTTGGAAATAAAAGATATTGATTAATTTAAAGTCCATAGCAGACTACAAATTAATTAATGGACCTAGAAAGTCTTAGACATGGGAAATAATATATTAAAGAGGTTAACCCGGATTGCTTGTAATCACGGATTGGATGGGCGGTCAATATTTCTTCGATAGTGGCACAAGAAATATTTCATTGGCCTTATATTGAATTATGGTTATAATTTAATTAGTAAAGAAGGTCCAATGAGGGAGGCCCAATCCAAGCCCCATAGATCCTTAACCTAGCCCACACAAACTCTATATAAAGGGATGAAGGAGGCTTGACAAAAACACACATCACAAGAGTGAAACCCTAGCCTCCACACATCATATTTTCGGCCTCTCCCCCTCTCTCTATATGGAAGTCGAAAATTGTCTTTTGTGTGTTCTTGGCGTTCTTGTCTTCTTCTTCGAGATCCCTACATTTCTAAGAGATTCCTCCCACAAGGAATTTAGATCTAGAGTTGGGTCATAGGTTAGAAGATCCTTGGTCTTGCAATCATATTGAAGTATCAAGATCTACACGTGGAGAACTAGGGAGCCACTTCGATTCTTTGGAGAATCATTATTGTAAGTATTCAACGACATAATTTAATTCAAAGTTATGTGATTAATTGCGCAATAATATGTCTCTACATAAGCACGATGTTGAATTGGTCCACATAATCTCCTAAATAGATTCTTTTGTGGATTTATTTAATTTGCAATTTTCGCTGTGATTTCCCCAACAGTTGTCACAACTATGATTTCGGGACTGTCACAACGTCGACGAGATGGCCTTGACATCTCTGTCTGTGTACTCCTGCCGAGAGAATTAATATGGACAAGACTGATCATAACGCTGGTGTACGTGGAGTCGATTCACATCAGCGGCCAGAGAGCGCTGCGACGGCACTGAAATACATTGGAGAGAACCGGTACGCAACGATGAAACCACATGTACGTACTAGAATGATGTAAAAACCTACTAAAATGAAGTAACATATTTTGGAAAGAAGTTAAATTCTCCTAATATGTTACCTCCTCTGTCCGCGAATATGAATCCTGTTTTTCCGTTTTAGTCCATCCGCGAATAGGAGTCCCGGTTCACTTTTACCATAAATGATAATAGGGTCTCACATTCCACTAACTCATTTCACTCACAATTCATTTAAAACTAATATATACAAGTGGGACTCATGTTTCACTAACTCTTTTCCACCCACTTTTTTTAACATTTCTTAAAACTCATGCCGAATATGACTTATGAATTATTGTCGTGGTCGGCCAAAGTAAAATAGCTTTGTGATGAAGGCATAAATAATTTATACATCAGTAGTCATCTCATCCATCAAAAACTAATCTGAGAACCCTAATGTAGTTTTTAATTTTGCACTTCTGCAATAAGAAGTAGATTTGAATATAATGAGACTCGATCCATATATCTATATAGGGATGTGATCAAATGGAAACTCTAAATATTTTACAAACTTCAAACTATGATCTGGACCGTTAAAAAATGTCAACAAATGACAAAATATCAGCAATAAAAAATGTCAACACAATATCAACGGTTGAGGCTGTGTTGACATTGTGTTGACATTTTTTATTGCTATTATTTGTTATCTGTTGACATTTTCAAACGATCCACATCATAGTTTGGAGTTTGTACAATATTTAGAGTTTGCAGTTTAACACTACCCTATCCATATTTATATATATATAGAGAGAGAGCGAGCTCAATTTGATCAATAAATCTGAAAATTAAAGATCCAGATTCAATCCAGATTTTATATCATCTTCATGTATAATATGTATCATTTTCATGTATAAAATGGTCTAACACACTCCATCCGTCCCTGAAATTTTATCATATTTTTCCGTTTCTGTCCGTCCCACAAAATTTGTACATTTCACTTTTTACCATATTTGGTATTTGACCCCACATTCTACTAACTTATTCTCACTAACATTTTATTATAAAACTAATACTTTAAAAGTAGGGTACACATCCTACCAACTTTTTCAACTCACTTCCCATTACATTTCTTAAAATCCGTACCCGATCATACTGTGATTATATTTAAGGGACGGAGGGAGTAATTTTGTAAATATTTTATTGCGACTTGAAATGTAGATTAGACGATAAACAAATGTTATTAGGATAATGGGAAATTGTTGAACGTGTTAAGCAAAAAAGTGTTATTAATGAAAAATAAAATTAAGCCTTCCCATATTATATATTTACAAATATGTGATTTATGTAAAAATAAATAAATAGATCAAACAAACACAACCTAATTAAAAATCGATAAACCAAATAATAATACGAAAAATTACTATCTAAATTATATTTTACCCCTTTTCATATAAAAAAATTAATTACAAGAATTTCAAGAATTTCTTAAAAAGTCAATTCTTGTAATACTATAAAATTTTGGGAAATTTTGGTATATCGATACATAATACTCCCTTCGTACCACAATAGGAGCCATATTTGGTGTGGCATGAATTTTAAGAAATGTAAAGAATAGTGGGTTGGAAAAATTAGAGGAATATGGGGTCCACTTTTTTATATTGGTTTTATAATAGAATATGAGTGAAGTGAGTTAGTGGAATGTGAGACCTACTTACTATTTATGGTAAAAGTGAAATAAAAGTGGAATGTGAGACCTACTTACACGTTTCGCATTGATGAGACTATGAAAAAGCCTTTAGATGTTGAGAATTTGCATGCTATCGATGTAATTAACCCCCTGGTCCAGGAATATCTTGAGACTGAATTAATACAGGAGCAGATTGACAATTCAGAGTTGAGACACAACATCGACAGAGAAGTTGTAGGATGGTGTGAAGCCATGAACATTTTCAAGCTGACCGATGAGGAATTGGCCGAGGCAATTGTGAAATTTTGTACGAATTCCGATTCTGCCAGGTCCAGGGAATCAGCTCAGGTGGCCAGCATGGAAAGTGCTCCGGGGTCTGAAGGCTTGGTGATAGGAGCCGTAGGAAAGAATCCCCTGCCCCAGGAAACAAGTACACCCAAGAAGGAATTGAAGACGCTCCCACCGGGTCTCAAGTATGCATATCTGGAAAAGAACGAGACATTCTCAGTCATTGTGAACAACAACTTGACCCAGGAGCAGGAGGGATGGTTATTGGAAGTAATCTGGAGAAACAAGAAAGCCATTGGATGGACTCTCTCGGATCTAGTGGGAATCAGTCCTGATCTCTGCATGCATCACATTAGGCTGGAGGAAGGTGCGAAGGCCCACATGGATTCTCAGAGGAAGTTAAATCCGAATATGAGAGAATAGGTCTTAAAAGAGGTGCTGAAATTACTGTCCTTGGGCATCATTTATTCTATCCCAGACAGTGAGTGGGTTAGTCCAGTCCCCATGGTGCCGAAGAAGTCAGGGATCCAGGTGGTGAAGAATGATAAAAACGAACTTGTCCCCACGCGACTTGTCACGGGGTGGAGAATGTGCATCGACTACAGGAAATTGAATGAGGCCACCCGAAAGGATCACTTTCCATTGCCTTTCATAGACCAATTGTTGGAAAGAATGGTAGACAAACAGTTTTTCTGCTTCCTGGATGGGTATAGCGGGTATTTTCAAATTTACGTAGACACGGAAGATCAAGAGAAAACCACATTTACGTGCCCCTTCGGGACGTACGCCTATAGGAGGATGCCATTCGGCTTATGTAATGCCCCGGACACTTTTCAGCAATGCATGATGAGCATCTTCTCAGACCTGCTGGAGGTATGTATTGAGATATTTATGGACGATTTTACCGTGTATGGGGACTCTTTCGACTCTTGCTTAGCCAGCTTGGACCTGGTGTTGAGAAGGTGCCAGGAGAAGAATCTGGTCCTAAATTTCGAGAAGTGCCACTTAATGGTGCCATAAGGGATTGTCCTCGGTCACGTAGTTTCGGAGAAAAGAATACAAGTGGACATAGCGAATCCCACAGAGATGATGCGTTTCAGTAATTGTGGTGATATTCTGGAAGGGTTTGGTTTGCTACCACGCGTGGGCTGAGTATCTACCTAGACAAGAATTAAAGGGGGTACTCTACTGACTAGTGGCGTGAACGGGATCGGCATGTAGCTGTGTACGTGAATGTGGGGAACAAGATGTTTCTGAGACATGTGGAATGTAGAATGGTTACTATAAAAAGCTAAACAGAAAATTAGGGAATATTTGGCAGTTAGGTTGTTGCACTGTCAGATCTGGAGGGTACCACAGAAAAAAGTAAAGGACAAAGCAAAAAGTAACCTAAAAGCTAAGTGGTCCCAAAAACTAGGAAGTGGACGTTATCTTCTTCAACTAATATGCACAACAATCAAATAGAACCAGACTCCATGATCACAGCTTCAGATTCACGAACTCACAAATTAGATCCACTGATTAAAATGCTTAAACACGAAGATTAACGCATGAAATCAAGAGATATGCATACTGGACGACATGCAAGGTGACAGAAATCACGTAAACTCGGATTTTGTACTCAAACACTTCAGAAAACTAAATCCAACCAACAATGAAACCAACAAGTTTAGATCTAGAAACTCTAGGTGAAATCATGATTCAAACACTTAGAAAATTACTGCAAAGACTAGATCTACGCTACCTAGGCAGAATGAACAAAATTAACCGAGCAGATGCATAAAATAAAACAACTTCATATCATAGAACGTTTGGATCTCCAGCAAAATACTTCCAAAACGAAACAAGTACTGAATATTCCACAGATCCAACGGAAACAAACGAGAAACGAATAACTACGAAAGCAAATAAGATTGTTTTTGCTACTCCGGGCGATAAACTGTTCTGACTACGAAAACACTAGCTGGAATGACGGAGACTGATGAACCGGCGGACTTCAGGAACTCAGGTGACCATAGCTATGGCGAGGAATGAGAATACTTGTACGATGCTGAAGGAACGGTAACTCCCGAGAGAACTCTAACTGCATACTGCCCTAATTATTACTATCTGTTTGTTTGAAATTTTTTATAAGTTGACATGAATGATTTCAATTAGGCTAACCCTCCCCCCTCCCACTTCATAGTAGCTCTCCTTCGAGTGGCTTGATGCAGTGGAAAAAGGGTTAGGCAACGGCACAGGTAGAACAAACCAAGGAAAACTTCTAACACTTAGACCAGACACTGGGCTAAGTGGGAGATAGTGCCAAAAATCAAAGCATGCCGAAAAACAGAAAAACAAGAACAAAAGACACATAGGAGATTAAAAAGCAGACAAGATCCATAAACTTCTCACACTTAGCCCAGGCACTGGACTAAGTGTGAAAATGGATAAAATATATGTATATGGCCTGGTCGGAGTAGAGGTGCGCCGTCCTTGAGGAGAGCTTGTAGAGGGAGGTGGTGGGCGCCTTGCGCTGGGCTGTTGCGCCAAGGGGCTAGCTGGATCGCGGACTGCTTCCAGCATCCTCTCCATCACAGTCCCAACCCTGGTCATCAGGACCATTTGGGTGTGGGAGTTTTCCACGAGCTGCTTCATCATTTACTCCATGCCGAGCTTCCATTCGTTGTCGCCTTGAGCAGCCTCCTCTTGCTTTGTCCTCTGGGTAGGCACCAATGCCAGCCTGGGCCTCTGCTGGTTGCTAGGGCTGACTGGGCGTTCAGCTGGCCTCAGCCTCTCCTCTTGCTGGCCCTTTGATTGTTCCCTCTGGTCGGTAGCGTAGAAGCGAAACTTCCCTCCTCGCGTTTTTTCAAGTACCTGTATTCTAAAAAAGAAATCCAGGTCAAACAATTCAGGTCTAGGGCATCGGCGGGGGCGCTCCACACTTTCCTGGATCTCCTGGATCCAGTGTCTCCTCAAGTAGTCTCCCAGGAGATGCAGATGTTCAAGTGGCGG
Organism: Salvia splendens; assembly: GCF_004379255.2. Taxonomy (NCBI): domain Eukaryota; kingdom Viridiplantae; phylum Streptophyta; class Magnoliopsida; order Lamiales; family Lamiaceae; genus Salvia; species Salvia splendens. The sequence continues at coordinate 32,833,561 of NC_056046.1, forward strand.
GCAGGTCGGGTAGCAATCTAGTTAATGGAGTAGGCCAGTCAAAAGCCCAGGTGGACTTTGCTCTGTTCTCTCATGCTCCACATGAAGTAGAGCTCCGCTAGGGTGATGATAGCCATGGTATTGGCCTGACCCAGAAGGTTGCAGCCTAGGTAGACCTGGGCGAGGCGAAGGGCTGGGTCAGCGATATGATTTCCCCTGGACTCAGAGGCTTTGAAGGCTGGAGCTCTATCATGGCTAAGGGCCTTCCAGACAGCTTGCTGGTCGAAGTCGGGCTTCCTGTGCGGGAGGCCGATATCTCGCCCAAACTACTCCCCATTGGCCACTTGGGCTTCTGTATAGAGTCTCATGCGGATCGAGAACTCATTTAAACTCATCTTTTGGCCACTGCCAAACACCCTGAAAGTGACACCCCTGGCCTCCAAGTCTGTGTCTCCGGTAAATCGGAAGGAAGTAAAGAATTCCTTTGCCAAGACCTCAGGCACAGGGGTCTCATCCACCTCCAGGAGCCACTCAAACCCAATGCCGGTTATGTACTCGGCTCCTAGACTTGTATTTTTTCTAGGGATAGTTGGTGGAGCTTCTTCCCTGCCTTCAGCCACTTCTGCCTGATCACCCGCTGGTTGACCTCTTCCTGCCATTTAGGATTGTCGAACTCGAGCATCTGTTGGAGGAGGTTTGCGGTCAAGGCCACAGTTTGTTTAGAGTAGGCTGCGGCAGGGGCTGTTGCAGGCCTTCCTTGTTGTCTCCTGGACGTCCGGGTCCAGCGCAGCTCATGCCCCTCAGTGTCACTGCCTTCGTCTCCTTTCTGCGGCAGTGAGGAGGCTGGCTGGTCGGCTTCTCTGATAACTATTCCCTGATTGGCAGGGCGTATTTTCTTAAGAGGAGGGTGAGCAAGCTCCTTCCCCTTCCTCTTCATTTCTCTCCTCTCAGGGCTGTCCTCAACAGCCTCTTCCTCATCCACTAGGCGCCGCACGACGCGGGGCCTCTGGTCCATCGGCTCATCCTCCCTCCTTGGTTGATTGGCCCTCATGGCCTCTGCTTCCTCTAAAAGCTGGTTCATGCTCATACGACGCGTTCGGCGGCATAGCGGCTCCAACTCCTTGTCGCGTGCTGGTTCATCTTCAACATTTGGTAGAATATTCCAGTCGGCCTCCCTTCGCTAAAGTAATATATCGCTGGGAGGAGGCAGAAAGTCCTCCAGATCATCGTCGTCGATTTCCACCACCTCTATCGGTTGTGGCCCTTGGAGAGGGGCAGAGTTAGAACCACCGCCACTCACAGGTGACGGGATGTTTAGGGCAGAGGTGCCCTCTTCTGGCCTAGGGCGATCCCTAGGAGGATCTCTGATATGTGGCTCTAACTGAGCTTCACCCCGCTGTGGGGTAGATATGCCCTGGGTGTGACCGGAGATGGGCTGCTCTAAAGCCTCCTCCCCCTCTTCATCGTCTGAGTCGTCCCCACTGTACAATACCAGCAGGATGATGGGGGGTAAGTTTAGGAGAGTGAGGCGGAGATTGTGTTATGGGAGGAGGTTTTGCTTTGGGAGGTGAAGATGGGGGAATTTGGGATTCGGGAGTCGGAGCGGGACTCTGGGATTTCGGGATTCCCAGTTGTGCTTTTAGGGTTGCGTAGACCGCCGCGGCATCCGTGCCGGCGGGTACGCTTCCAAGGAGGCGCTCTAATCACCTCATGAAAGCCGAGTCCACTGTAGGGAGTGGAGAGGAGGTGCTAGGTTGTGAAGGTGGGGGCCGTCGCGGCTTGTGTGGAAGGTCCTCGGCCGCTACTGCTGGCACGGGGAACATCCTTGCTGGATGAGGTGGTGATTTCAGTGATCTTCATTTTGTGATATTTGTGGGATTTTCTTTTCTGTGAACGTGGTGTCATTTTGGGCTAGGGTTCTGCAACTTTGAGAGAAATGATGAGAGCAAACAAAGTGTACTGTAGGCGGTTGGGAGAAAAAGTGAAGTACAGTTCAGAAAACTGCCTTTTATAGCCAATGTGGACTTTTGGTGTCCATGTGACTCTTCAAGTATCGGCGTGCTTTTTCAGAACGAGAGCTGGCTTGGCTTCCCTAATATGCTTCTTCCTCCAGTACGACAGTTCAATGCAACAATTGGTGCTCTCTGACGTTCCGTTTTTCAACGCTTTTTCAATGAGTGAGCGCGTCTTTTCATCACCCTGCCTTGATCAATCAAACCACTGTAACCCATCAACTAAATCCAGATTCCAACCACTTGAGTGATTCCAGATGAATACTCAATTAATAACCACTTGATCAGTTTCTTCTTTTTAATTTTAAATTTCCTAAGTGTTTAAAATTAATAATACGAAAAATATTTACACTAAACTACCAAGGAATTGACTGAGTGCCCTTAGGACATCATTTGATCAGTTTGTAGGTTTAGAAATCAGTTGTTTGATCAAGCAGACTACCCAAGAATACTCAGTCACTCCTTATACCTGCTTTCACTGGAGAAAGTTAGCCATGAGCAGTGGAATGTCGTCCACCACGCAAACCTCAGTTCCATCTCTATAAGGTTTCACTCCATGGCCATTCACCTAAAAGGAAGCAGGGTCGTTTTCCTTGGATCGATTGCTCCATTTGCTCGTATGGCGATGATGGTATAGGGGCCTATCCACCTTGACCTTAACTTTCCAGGCATCAACTTGAGTCTTGATTGGAAAAGCAACACCTTCTGTCCCACCTTGAGCTCCTTCCTGCAGAGGTTCTTGTCATGCCACATTTTTGTCCTTTCTTTATACCACATGGCAGAGTCGTAAGCGTCAAGGCGGAGCTCTTCAAGCTCTTGCAGCTGCAATTTCCTTTCTTCAGCACAGGACTCAGCATTCAAATTCATTTCTTTGATTGCCCAGAAGGCCTGATGCTCGATTCCCACAGGCAAATGGCACATTTTCCCGAATACAAGACGGTAAGGGGACATTCCGATCGGCGTCTTGAAGGCGGTCCTGTACGCCCAGAGCGCGTCCTCCAATCGACGGCTCCAATCCTTCCTTATGGGGTTCACCGTCTTCTCCAAGATCGCCTTGATCTCCTGGTTAGACACTTCAGCTTGGCCATTTGATTGGGGGTGGTAAGGCGTGGTTAGTCGGTGGTGGACGCCGTATCTTCTCATTAAAGCCTCAATGGTTCGGTTGACGAAGTGAGTTCCTTGATTAGAGATGATGGCACATGGTACCCCGTATCGGGTAAAGATATTTGATTTTAAAAACCTTGCCACCTCCTTGGACTCACACGTCCTTGTCGCCTTAGCCTCTATCCACTTGGACACGTAGTCTACTGCCACCAGAATATAGAGATTCCCTTCCGACGCTGGGATGGGTCCCATGAAATCCATCCCCCATACATCAAAGATTTCACACACTATTATGGGAATCTGTGGCATTTCATCTCTAGCAGAAATCCCTCTAGTCAGCTGGCATCGGGGGCATCTCTTGCAAAACTCATAGGCGTCTCTATGAAGGGAGGGCCAATAGAACCCGCTGTCAAGCACCTTCCTCGTTGTCTTCTTCGGACCGAAATGACCGCAACAAGCTAGTGCGTGGCAGTGGACCAATACGTCCTCTTGTTCCCAATCTAATATGCAGCGTTGGATGACTTGATCAGCCCCCATCTTCTACAAATAAGGATCATCCCAATAGAAGTATCGAGAATTCGCTTTTGAGTTTCTGCTTCTGTGCTCTCGTGGCTTCGTCATTTCCGGGCAACTCGCCCGTCACCAGATAGTTGGCCATATCAGCAAACCATGGCTCCTTCTGCGTGTGGATCTCTCTCCCTTGCTCAGCTTGATTCATCCTCTCAACTTGGTTGATAGACTGTAGACTGGTCGTTGACTTGATCAAGTATAAATGCTCTTCAGGGAAGGCATCAGAGATGGCTTCCCCATTATCTTCTTGCATGATTCGGCTTATGTGATCAGCCACTCTATTCTCACTGCCCTTCTTGTCACCGGCTCCCAGTCAAACTCTTGTAGCAGGAGTACCCATCTGATCAGACGCGGTTTTGACTCTTTCTTCGCCAGAAGGTACTTGATAGCCGCATGATCGGTATAGACAATCACTTTCGAGCCCAGGGGTCTGAACTTCTCTAAGGCATAGACTACTGACAACATCTCCTTCTCGGTGGTATCATAATTCTTCTGTGCTTGATTGAGAGTCTTTGAAGCGTAGAAGATAACATAGCTTTTCCCATCGATCTTTTGACCCAGGACCGCACCTACTGCATAATTACTTGCATCGCACATCACCTCGAAGGGGTGACTCCAGTCGGGGGCGCGGATAATCGGAGAACTGATCAGTCTGTCCTTCAATAGCTGGAAAGCGGCCTTGCAATCAATGGAAAACTCGAACCCCATATCATTCTGCAGTAGCCTCGTCAAGGGTTGGGCTATCTTCGCAAAATCCTTGAAAAATCGTCTGTAAAAGCCCGGATGACCCAAGAAGGCCCGGATCTCCTTTTGATTTGTCAGGTACGGGAGCTTCGCTATGACTGCCACCTTAGCTTGATCCACTTCTATCCCCCTGCTTGACACCACATGGCCTAGGACAATTCCCTCAGTGACCATGAAATGGCACTTCTCAAAATTTAAAACCAAGTCCTTCTGCCGGCACCTCTCCAGCACTCTGTTTAGGCTATGTAGCCCTTGATCAAATGTGTCCCCATAGACGGTAAAATCGTCCATGGAGATTTCTATGCAATCCTCCAACAAATCAGAGAAGATGCTCATCATGCATCTTTGGAAAGTGCATGGGGCGTTGCAGAGGCCAAACGACATCCTTCTGTAGGCATAGGTGCCAAAAGGGCAGGTGAAAGTGGTCTTCTCTTGATCCTATGGATTCACCACGATCTGGAAGTAGCCACTGTACCCATCGAGGAAACTGAAGTATTGCTTCCCAGCCAATTTCTCAAGCATCTGGTCAATGAACGGCAACGGGAAGTGATCTTTCTTTGTGGCCGCATTCACCTTCCTGTAATAAATACACATCCTCCACCCAGTGACTGGTCGTGTCGGAATCAGCTCATTCTTCTCGTTCTTTACAACTTGGATTCCGCCCTTCTTCGTCACCATATGTACCGGACTGACCCAGTTGCTATCAGGGATGGAGTAGATGATTCCTACGGAGACCAACTTGACTATCTCCTTGAGTACCTCTTCCCTCATGTTGGTGTTGAATTTGCGTTGCTGGTCACGATGCGGCTTAGCTCCTTCCTCTAGCCTGATATGGTGCATGCATAAATCTGGGCTGATGCCTACCAGATCTGTCAACTTCCACCCGATGGCCTTCTGATTTCACCTCAACACTTCTAGCAATTTGTCTTCCTGCCCCTGGGTCAACTGACTGTTGATGATAACTGGCACTGTCTCATTCTCCCCCAGGTAGGCGTACTTCAAATGTGCGGGAAGTGGCTTCAATTCCTTAGCGGGTATGGGTACTTCGGTAGGCAGGGGGTTCTCTTCCGCTTCTCTTCTCAGCTGACCGCCTTGATCAGGCAGCTTCTCGAGGCTAAACACTTAAGCGTCCCCGCTTGACCCGACCGGCCGCGGTCGCTCGCAGAAATCCATCACCGCTTTCGCGATGGCCTGGTCATCCATTTCAGCGACGTTCATGGCTTCATACCATTCGGCGACTTCTCTCTCAACTTCCTCGCCCGCGGCGGAGTCTGTGAACTGCCTTTGTAAGAACTTCTCCTCCAGATACTCCTGCACCAGCGGCTCGGTTACGTCCACCGAGTACACGTTCTCACTGTCTGCTTGCCTCTTCATTGCTTCGTCAATGTTGAACGTGAATTGCTCTCCGTTGAAATCCAAACTGATCGTCCCATTACGGACGTCGATTATAGTACTTGTCGTGGACAGGAATGGCCTTCCCAACAGAACTCCGCTGGACTCCCTCACTGCTGGCTCTGTCATCTTGATGACGAAGAAGTCGGTTGGGTATATAAAATTATTCACCTTCACTATTACATCTTCTAGGATTCCCTCCGGGTGAATGCAAGATCTGTCGGCCAGCTATATCATTATGTCGGTATCGACGAGTTTGGCTTCTCCCAGCTTCTTGTAAATGGAGTACGGCAGAACATTGATAGACGCCCCCAAATCACACATTGCTTGCTCCACTTGAATATCTCCGATTGAAATTGGGAGTGTGAATATCCCTGGGTCGGTCTTCTTTGATGGGAGGTCGTTCTGTTGGATCACTGCAGAGACATTTCCCTCTGTAATCATTCTCCCTTCTTCATTGACCTTTACCGCCAGGTAGTCCTTGATGAATTTGCTGACTGGGTGCATCTTCAATGCCGTCAAGAGTAGCACCTTGACTTCTACGTCTTTAAACAGCCTGGCCACATCGATTGTGGCGTCTCTCTTCCTGGTAACCATTCTGCGGTATGGGTAAGGCTTGACCTTCTCAGTTTCTTCTCCTAGACTTCTCCTGAGGTCTCGCCGCACACTTTCGCCTTGCCTTTATCTCTTCCTCTAGAGGCTTGATCAACTCCACTGGACTCTCCTTCTTCTTAGTGGCTCTGTCCAGGCGTAGACACTGGGGACACCGCAGGTGGGCTGGGGCTCTGGTATACCTTCCCTGACCTCAGGGAGACTTCGCTTATGTTATCCAGTCCAGGCGGCTGCATCGTGGCAGGGATCTTCCCTTCGTTCCCTCTCAGCACTCCCAGCGACATGGCGACTTGAGATAATTGCTTTGTAAACATGTCCAACGCTGCCCTTTGTTCCTTCTAAGCCTCCTGTATCTCACGCATCGCATCATTAGGGTGGTGTGGAGCCATTCCCTCCCCTGGGCCTTCATTGGGGTTTCTGTTATATCGTTGATTTGAAGGCCCTCCACCGTGGTTGGCCTGCAGGAAGTCGGACGGCCCATAGTGCTCTGGCTGGTACGGGGGCTGATGGTAAGGTTGATTCCCTTGGGAGTATTGTTGGTTCCCCTGGTTCTGTTGGTTGCTTCTTTGATGCGGAAGAACATAACTCACCACTTGAGTGTTAGGTTGCCTCCCGGTGTTGCTCGACTGAGGGACTTGATGTCGGTATCCCTAGTTCCCCTCTTGCTGCCTACTTGACCAGTTTGGTTGAGGTCCACCTGACCATTTTCCTTTGACCACCTTGCATCCACTTTCCTCCATTATGTGGTCCCTCTTAATTTCGAGCGGGCCACTTGTGTTGCCCCTTGGAGGTTTGTATATGTTGTGTCGATGGTTGAGGCGGTTGGTTTTGGTTCTGATCACTCCACCTGAAATTGGAATGATCACTCCACGGAGCATCCCTCTGCTTCCCCAGGATCCAGTTGCCATTTGGGTTCCAATGACCGACCGCATTCACCTGAGTTTGCGGCTCCACTTCTGGAGGAAACTCGTAATAGTAATAATGGTGCTCCTCCGGCGGTGGTGGCACATATGGCTTCTCCTTGGGAGCAGGAGGTAGAGGCGCTCTGGATTTTTCTACTGCCTCTAGCAGCTTCTTCTCCATCTGCTCAAATCATGCCTCCAGCATCTCATCACTCCATGCCTCTGCTGTGTGGACTGCTCCTCATCTGTACTGGCTACGGGAGGTTTCATACGATCTCTTTGCTTTGATTAGCCTCTCCAGAATACCTTCGCTTGACTGAACGGGGTTTTTGAGAAATCCCCTTGGGCTGCTAGGTCGAGATCATTTTTGCTGTCCATGGTAAGTCCGCCATAGAAGGTTGAGTAGATCTCCCGCTCTCCCATCTTGTGGTTAGGGCATGCTTGAAGCAGTCCTTGAAATATGTCCCAGTATTGGGCCAGAGGCTCATCATACTCTTGCCTTGCCTCTATAATCTCCCTTTTTAAAGCACTCGTCTTCGACGCTGGGAAGAAGCGGTCTAAGAATATTATGCGAAACTCGGCCCATGTTCTGATTGATCCATTTGGTAACCTCGACAGCCAGACTCCGACGTCGCCCTTCAAGACGAAGGGTATGGCCTTGAGCCTATAATCCTCTGATGCGGATCCAGCCGGCACAGGTTGAATATCACAATATCTGCAAAATTCTTCTTGAAAAGCTTAAGGACATTCCTTTGAGAGGCCATAGAAATTTGACAATACGGCTAGCACCCCTGATTTGATCGCGATTGTTCGCATTCCAAGAGTAACAGCGAGGCATAGGTGGGCTCCTTCTCGTCATGAGCGTGTAGGGAGCTAATTCCTGAGCCGTGTCAACGAGGGCCATCTCTGCTTCAGCTTGCTCAAGTAGTGGTGGTTTAGGTGGCGTGTTCTATTCTCCTTCCTCCTCACTGGTCAGCAGTTTTGCAGCTGCTGCTTCCAACGCGGCTCTGTAACGGGAGGTTACGACACCGGCTTCCTGGACTCGCCAATGAGCGTTTGTATCTCTGTATACGAGAGGATGATTCCAGTGTCCTCCGCGGTGGTACCTTCTCATGAACAGAAAGAAAAACAAATTAGAAAAGAAAGAAACAAAACTATTTATACCTATGCACTAAACACATCCATGTAATAACACCAACAGCGCCATTTTGGTGAGATCGGAAGTGTCGAACGTGAATGGATCAAGTTATATGAAAGATAACCGACCGGGTGGATCAATTAGCAAATGTCGTTTCCACTTGATCAAGGTGTTCTCTCTAGCTCACGAAAAATATTTATAACTCCCAAACATGCACTACTTTAACAGTAAAGCGGTAAGTACGGGGTCGATACCACAGAGAAACCGGTGCGTAGAGTGTGTGAATAGTGAACAGGGGTCGGCTGCTACCACGCTTTAAGTTGGGAGTTTTTAAACTACTGGATTACGCTAGGCAGAATATAAACTAACTACTTGATCAAGGGACTCATCATGCAGACAACAAATAACGGGCCAAGTAACCGACAGGCTGAAATAAAGACTTAACTACCTAAACATGCTACGAAACTACAAATCACTTATTCATTCATCATAATGAAGATTCAAGCACTCGATCGGAGACTTTAAAGTGAAAACTGAGCTGGAACAGTATACTGAAAATCCGAAAACAAAAGAACTTCGATTTTATAAAAGATTTCAAACACAGAACTGGGAAGTGCGGAATACAAACAAGATCAATTCTTTAACTACGAAACAAAAACAAAATTTAACTAAGCTAACAATTTCAGAAAACAAGAAAGTAAGAAAGCGAAATAAGCCGAGAAGTCCTCGGTTGGAAACTTGAGACGGCGCCGAACAGATATTGAATTCTCTGTCGCGCTCCCTTCAGTCGCTCACCTTCTAACTTACCATTTCCACTATTTAACTAGGCTATTTTGGAACTGAGGAGGAACTTGGAACTGGAAAAACTAAACTAAAAGGAAGGAAGAAGACGCTAAGCTAGAAGCGGAAGAAGATTTCATTATGGTGTTGCGTCTTCTATTTATAAGCTCGTTGCAACAACCTCCCGCTAGGATAACGACTTCATGAGCGAATATCCGTCCTTGCTGGGATCGCGCGCCTCATCAATTGATACGTGCCCTTCTTCTAGAATGCCGTGGTTCTTCAATAACCATAAGATGATTCAGCTTCGTCCTTGCGCGTCTTATGCATCAACACGTGTCCCCTTCTTGAATGCAAGCCTTGATAACTGATTGATAATCGTTATCCAGCGCATCAGCCTCGCGTGTCTTCCTTCTAGAATGCAGTGGTCCCTCGGCTAACTGCTTGATCACCTCCTTGATCAACCCACCCGATTTTGGCCTTTTTCGTCTTCTGCGACAGCTTGATCAGCTTGGCCTTGTTGCCTTTGGTCAAGCGGCATTCCTGCACAATTAACACTCGCTTTGAACTGATCAAGTAGCCTACATTTTACTCCTAAACCGATGCATGAAATAGGCCTTATAAGTAAACTAGCCGCGAATTACCTTAGACGATATTGTTGTAATTATTATAACCTTTGACTTGTACGGCTAAAACGCTTACTTTTCATTGCTTTATTTGACAGAAATTCTATTGATACTCTCAATTGTACTATAAGTACTTTTTTTAATATAAATTAATAATCATACTATAAATTAGAATATGAGAGAAATGATTTTATTATACCCCATATAATAATAATAGTATTGATGATAACAATAATAATAATATAATATTAATAATAACAATAATACAAAATAAAGAAGAATAACTTACCATCGTTGAGCGGGTATGAATTCCTTTCTCCTTAGCCTTCTTACAAATAATCATGAAATAATAATATTGAAGTGCACCAAAATACAATAAAAATAAAATAAAATACGAGCATGTATAGAATATATAAGATATGTAAGTGACTCTTGAAATGAAAAAGAGTTACTCTTTCGATGCGCATCAATTTTGGGACTGATTTAGGTGTTGGATCTGCACCCTAATTAATTTAAACAAATTATGTCAACACAAAAATATTAGCATTTCAAACTAAAAATAATATTATTCAAATAAGTTTGCAATGTGAACTAATCACAATTGTTAGCATGGGAAACAAAGGTATCGTCATCAAATTTTCGGTATCATGTACACTTCCGATATTTATGCAAAAGCATATTTCATTGCACTGAAAAGTAGGAAATTTTTTATCTCCAACTTTAAAATATACAGTGCCTACCATAACAAATAAAATTTCGTGTAAAAAAAATACAAAGTAAAATTACTATTTGCTCCATCGAGTTTTGGTGATTTTTTTATTTGGAGGATTTAATGAGGAGTAATTACTGCAATCTATATATATATATATATAAAAGATAATGGGGTGTGTTAGGGTCCTAACATCATCTTTTTTTTATCTTATAGATATATATATATACCTATAAGATAATGGGGTGTGTTACGGTCCTAACAGCATCTTAGAGTAAAACACAACACAAATCACAACCCTTTGATCATTAGATTAGATGATTGTGATTAGTTACTTACATATATATATATATATGTATGTATGTGAATGTAAATACAAAAGATGAGGTGTTACAACAATTGATCTATGTCAGTAGGTGAAATAATTCTGCGACACGCTCTACCATCACTTTAATAAAAATGTGAAACATCTATGTCAATAATAATTCCGTTGGTGGATAACTTCGACCTGAGCTCGATTAGGATGGTTCTGTCAGGGGTAGTGCCGCTGGGGAAAGAGCTAGAAGTCGCAGACGGTTTTGGACATGTGAAAAGTGAAAAATACTTTATATTCGTAACTTCATTTTACCTGTCCTTTAAATGATCATTCAATACCGGAAACACTAAATTCAATTTAATTAGTCCCTATATTTGTGTAGAGATTATAAGAATTATACTACTAATTGATTTACATTATTTTACTCTAAATTCAGTGTTAGGAAAATTAGTTGGGTAGGTGGAGGAATGTGAAATTAAGTCGGATTAATTTATCATTACTCCTTATTGATGTATTGCATATATAACTAATCGATTTGAATCCTTATTATGGTACCACTTGCATCTAATACTTTGTCAATTTGATTTATAATATAACTAAATGCACGGTTCCTATAGAGAGATATTGCGCCGAATTTTCAACAAATTCAACATTTATTTATTGAACAAGAGAATGGCATACTTAATTTGATTTCATTTTATTTAACGCTTTTTTTATAGTGATGCTCCCGTCTTAGTCGGATAATTTCAATAAATTGTTTAATTAATTATAGAATGACTGCCAATCTCTGTAGTTGCTACCACGTAACATGCATGTTAAAAATTTGTACACGAAGTTATGTACTTAGCCATGTATGATAATAATAATATTATCATAATTTATATCCTTTTTTATTCTAGGTGGGTTAGATAGACCACGAGGAATTCAAAGATATTAGACAAAAATAATAAATTCCTGGGCCGACTAATAAACATAAACTTCCTAGCCCGTTTGTCCATTATTCTAGGTGGGTTAGATAGACCATAGGGAATTCATGTTATTAGAAAAAAAATAATAAATTCATGGGCTGACTAATAAACATAAATTTCCTAGCCTGTTTGTCCATACTATATTTTTTCGTAAGTAATATTTAGTTATATTATAATCCAAAATTTACAAAGTATTAGATGCAAGTGGTACCATGATAAAGATTCGAATCGATTAGATATATATGCATCACATCAATGAGGAGTAATGACAAATTAATACGACCTAACTTCACATTCCTCCACCTACCCAACTAATTTTCCTAACACTGAATTTAGAGTTGTCACGACCGCCCAAACAAGGGGTACCACAACGCGGCGATCGTGACCGACATGCATGGACAACAATTTAAAAGAACACCTTACTTAAAAGATTTTAAGGTAAAAAATTTTTTGAAAAGACCTAAGATAAAATACTTTAAAAAAAGAAGGATAACGGAAAAATTAGACTTAAGAAAACACAACAATTAAATAACTAAAGTAAAGCAAACATTAACTCAAATCCCGAAAAATACCATTTTCAATAGACGACGACGTAAACACACGTTTAAATCCTAACACCACCATACATGTTCAAACAAAAACATAAAGATTAAGGTCTTAAGACACAATTTAAAACATAGCTGCGGATAAATAAGGTTCAAGAGAGTCAAGGATCACGCCTATGTATGACGACACAACGTATCCTAGGGTCTTTAGCCAGCTCAACATCCACCGCAACATCCCGCTCAACCTGCAAAATTTTTAAAAGAAGTTGCAGGGCTGAGTACTTGTTGTACTCAATGGGCCCATGCCGAAAACATTTATATAGTTATGTCATCCATACCAGTGATCTCGAGTTTTATACGTAGTAAAGAAAAATATCACGAGAACACAAAAATGTTTCATAGACTGGCCAGTCAAATAATCTCCCCACTTTTCACATCAATCCAACAATCACAACCACAGTGCGACGAAAGTGTGGCCACACTATTCGCCCACGAGACCGGCCGACTTGCAAGGACGGCTCACGATCCCACCAGTGTACACAGCCCGACAGGGTTTACTGCCCTACTCGGACCCGAATTCATTTCACAAAACAGCCATATAGCCTAACGGAGTAAACTCATACGAACTAGGCATCAGGCACACAATCTCATAACAAAAACAGCCCATGGCATGACATAACAGTTAAACCACCCTTGTATCTCCACATAATATTTTTCGGAAAAATAAAGAGGTTTGAAAAGAAAGCCCACCTCGTTCTCTTAGCAATTCACAACCCAACTTAGCAACTCTCGATCCTCGAGTTCACGACTACACGGCACCCTCGTCAAAGACAACACAATTAGTTTCCCCCAACAACATATTACTATGCATGTCCTATCGATTCTCTCGTCCTTTTTCTCAAATCCCCAAACCCAACATACCTCTCAAAGGTGTAAAACACACGTAACACATTTCAACTTATCACAAGTGATTTCAACATTTAAGCACATTCCTTGGACATACATGCATCATACAATACTTTTAAACTTGAGAAATAAGTGTCATTTAATCAAGGCAGAAAACTGGCAGAATTGCGCGACCGTTTTGTAAAAATCACTTTAAATTCACCCGACCTCAAAACATGCTAAATTTTGGTCACGATACAGAGGACACATTCAAGTTCATCCATGAAATTTTCATATCGAAACTACGTCATTTAGTCAGTCATATCACATATTGAACTCTCTGGTCGGAACATACAATTTCGGACAGTATTGCGCAGTTCATTTGAAAAATTCACCATAAATTCATACGACGCCCAGAAAGGCTGAAATTTTAACACAACACAGAAGACAATTCAAATTTCATATAGTTTAAGAATCACATCGATCGGAGGTCATTTGGTCAGTAAAACAGAAAACGAAACATTCATGGCGAGAACTCACGTTTCTGGCAGATTTGCGCAGTCAACTTCAAAAATCTATTAAAAATTCATTTTTCGATAAAACAGGCTGAAATTCACACGAGACACAGAAAACACCTTGAAGTTTACTCAGTAAAAATTTCATAGCAAAATTCATTCGTTTGATGGGTAAAATACAGATCATAAGTCACTGGTCGTGCATCATAGATTTCTGGTTCCAGTTCGAAAATAAGGTTTTAAACTTCCACAACACAACCACCGATTTTTCATGCTCGAAAACACATAATCATGCTTACACGATCCTCATACACATATTTGCATACAAACTCATATTATTCACCCAATAATTCGATCCAACTCACATGATTTCAATCAACAACGTAAAAATCACACAAGTTCTTACGAACACACAATTTCCCTCCCATTAAAACTTGCGATCTATCAAACCTACACTCTCTACATGCATGTAGGACTCAAAACGTGGTTCACTAGAGAAGGAGAAGAAAAAGTGTGCAAATATACCTTCCTTTACAAAAACCAATCGGTAGAAAAGAAGAACGAAGCGATCCGTTGGAAACTCTCGAAGGTACTTTCAATGGCTGCAAGAACAAACTTGAATGGAAGATTTTTGGAGATGGGAGAGTGGAGGAGATGAAAAAAAAACGTGTGGGGGAGGGAGAGAAGATAGGGAGGCGTGTGAAATTAGTGGCTAGGGTTAGGATTTATTCTATTTTATGTACTAGGTTTAATTCACACCCAAGTAATAATTAAATTGTGGGAGGAATAAATTAAATAAAAATCCCACAATTAGATCACAAAGTAGGCGTGTGATCTGAAGGTGGGGAAGTCCAAATTTTGTGATTTAATTACAAGGATATATAGCAATATTTACTTGGAGAGAATATATTCATAATTTAGGAAATAAAAATAATGAATACAAGGGAACAATTAAATTAAATCTCCAAGTAGGAAATAATAGGAGGGGGCCGAAAATTTAAGGAAAAAATTGTACAAGGAAATTATTTAAATCCCCAATTAAACAAAATAGGATTTAAATTAAGTAATTTCTTTATAGGAAAAAGGCTCCCATAAAATAGGCAACAATTAATTAAATTCTCACAAGGAAAAATAATGCAAAGGGGCGTGTGATATGGAGGGAAAAATAGGAGGAAAATATTCACATCCCCAATTAATTAGACATGGGAATTTATTTGAATAAAAGGGGGTTTCACAAAATAGGAACAAATAAAATATCCTCCATATTTTATTGGAGGGGCCGAAAATTATTAGGCTAAAATAGCCAAGGAAAAGTTCCAACTCTCTATTTATTTTGGGTGAAGAAATAATATGTGGCATGATTTATTTGGATTTAATTTAAAAGAAGAGAGTCAATAAAGCACCAATTAAATCAAATGAAAAATAATCCAATCTCCTATTGGAGATTTTCGAAACTCCCAAGGATAAAAGGATGGAGTTTGAATTTCATGTAGTGTAATTTAAGGACCATTGGTTTGGATTTAATTTGGATAAGTATCCCAAAATAATTAATTAAATCCACAAAAAGAAGTACTTTTTCAATAATTAGGAAGGGCCGAATATTTCAATGAATCGACTCGAGAAAGGATAAATGCATGATCCTATTAATCTTTTCCCCACATTGGAAAAACGATAAAATCTCAAGCTCGTCATTCCACAATAACCACGTCAATTTATTTCACACAAAGCACTTAATCACATAGAATCAAACGTTTCATAAATTCCAAAATTCCAATAACATAATAAAAAGGGTCACAAAAGTTTGGGATGTTACATCCTTCCCCTCTGAACAGAAATTTCGTCCCGAAATTTGATCGTCTCACACAAACAGCTCGGGAAACTTTTCTTTCATCTTATCTTCTAACTCCCACGTAGCTTCCTCGGGACCATGGTGCTTCCACAACACCTTCACGGACGCTATCGTCTTGTTCCGTAGCTCTTGTACCTTCCGATCTAGGATTGCTTCGGGCCTTTCCTCGTAGCTCATGTCGGGGGTTAGGATCACTTCCTCTTGGTGAATCACATGTTTGGGGTCGAACACGTACTTGCGCAACTGCGACACGTGGAACACGTTGTGCACGTTCCCAAAACTGGGAGGTAACGCCAAACGATACGCCACAGGACCTACTTCGTCGATGATCTTGTACGGTCCAACAAAACGCGGATTCAGCTTGCCCTTCACTCCAAATCTCACAACTCCTCTCGTCGGGGACACTTTCAAGAACACTTTGTCACCAACGTCGAATTTGATTTCCGTTCGACGCACGTCAGCATACGATTTCTGCCTATCTTGAGCTTCCTTGATCCTTGCACGAATTTGATGCACAATTTCGGTCATCTCCTTTATGGCGTCGGGTCCTAACATCTTTCTCTCGCCAACTTCATCCCAATAAAGTGGGGATTGACACTTTCTGCCGTACAAGGCTTCGTACGGAGCCATATCGATCGTCGCTTGATAGCTATTGTTGTAGGCGAATTCGACCAATGGTAGAACAGTTTCCCAACCTTCTCCTTGATCTAGGACAACGGCTCGCAACATATCCTCAAGCGTCTGAATCGTCCTCTCTGACTGTCCATCCGATTGCAGGTGATAAGCAATGCTGAAGTTCAGTTGTGTGCCCAATTCGCGTTGCAAACTCGTCCAAAACTTCGATGTGAACTTCGTATCGCGGTCGGACACGATGGTCTTTGGCACTCCATGCAATCGCACCACTTCATTCACGTAGAGCTTAGCTAACTTATCCGTGCCATAAGTAATCTTGATCGGTAAGAAGTGCGCGCTTTTAGTAAGTCGATCAATGATCACCCAGATCGCAGTGTTGCCCTTCTGTGACTTTGGTAGACCCGTCACGAAATCCATAGCTAGATGTTCCCACTTCCATTCAGGAATTTCGAGCGGTTGCAACTTCCCATATGGCCGCTGGTGTAAGGCCTTCACTTGTTGGAATGCTAGACATCATTCCACATATGACGCTACATCCCCTTTCATCCCATTCCACCAAAACCGTTGCTTCAAATCCCGATACATCTTCGTGCTTCCGGGGTGTGCGGTGTAAGGCGTGTCGTGCGCTTCACTCAAAATCTCCTCTTTTAGCACCTCATCGCTTGGCACACACAATCGTCCATCGTACGTCAAGGCATTATCCGCCTCCTCGAGGTAATGATCAAGCTTCTCGGCTCTCACTTTCGTGCGTAAATCCTCCAACTTTCCATCACGTCGCTGGGCTTCTATGAGTTTGGTTCTCAAATCTGGCTCAATCACTAGTGTCGCCAATTTTGCACCTACTGTCTCGGGTGCTTTCACTATTTCCAAACTCATCTTGTCAAACTCGTGAATCAAAGCTTCCTCTTGCGTTAGGAAATAAGCTAGTTGAGGTTGGTTCTTCCTACTCAAGGCATCGGCGACCACGTTCGCCTTGCCCGGATGGTAATTAATACCGCAGTCATAGTCTTTCACGACCTCTAACCAACGTCGTTGTCGCATGTTTAGCTCCTCCTGCTCGAAGAAGTACTTGAGACTCTTGTGATCGGTATAGATTTCGCATCTCACTCCGTAGAGATGATGTCTCCAAATTTTCAGTGCATGCACCACTGCTGCTAACTCCAAATCATGCGTCGGAAAATTCAACTCATTCGGTCTTAACTGTCGGGAAGCATATGCTATCACCTTCCCATCTTGCATTAACACACATCCTAGTCCTACTTTCGACGCGTCCGTATAGACGCCGAAGTCCTTGTCGGGTTCTGGTACCGCTAGGACTGGTGTTGTAGTCAATTTCTCATTCAATAATTGGAAACTCGCCTCGCACTCTGGCGTCCAAACTACCTTAATTCCTTTCTTTAGTAGTTGCGTCATCGGTCTCACAATCTTAGAGAATCCCTCGATGAATAGTCGATAATATCCCGCCAATCCCAAGAAACTGCGGATTTCACTTGGCGTTTTCGGCGATTTCCAATTCTGTACGGCCTCGACCTTTGCTGGGTCTACTTGAATCTCGTTTGCCGTCACAATATGACCAAGGAAGTTTACTCGAGTCAACGAAAACTCACACTTACTAAACTTGGCATAAAGTTTCTCCCTTTGCAACGTTTCCAACACTGTTCGTAGGTACTGTCCATGCTCCTCCTCGTTCTTCGAGTATACCAACACGTCGTCGATGAAGACTAACACAAACTTGTCAAGATACTCGTGGAAAACTCGGTTCATTAAGTCCATGAAAACGGCTGGGGCGTTGGTCAGCCCAAATGGCATCACGACGAATTCGTAATGGCCATAGCGAGTGCGAAAAGCTGTCTTTGGCACATCCTCTCGTCGGACCTTTAGTTGATGATACCCTGATCTGAAATCCATTTTCGAGAATACGCCCGCTCCTCGAAGTTGGTCAAACAAGTCATCAATCCTAGGCAGTGGGTACTTATTCTTCAAGGTCATCTTGTTGAGCTCACGATAGTCGATGCACATCCTCATCATCCCATCCTTCTTCTTAACGAACAAAACTGGCGCTCCCCATGGTGACACACTCGGTCGAATGAAACCCAAGTCTAACAGTTCCTGCAACTGGACCTTCAACTCGGCCAACTCCTTAGGGGCCATTCGGTATGGCGCCTTTGATACTGGCGCTGACCCTGGTTCTAAATCAATGGTGAACTCCACCTGTCTGTCGGGTGGCGGTCCTGGCAAGGCTTCGGGGAACACCTCGGGAAAATCTCGCGCCACTGCCACGTCTTCCACTCTCAATTCTTTCTTTTCTTCCCCATTCAAGTATACCAGATACGCCGGACGCCCTTTTCTTATCATCGTAGTTGCTTGCAAAGCAGAGATTATGGAGGTTCGCCGGTTCATGGAGATCCCATACACGATAGTCGGCTCTTCGTCCGGGGCTTGAAAGGAAATATGCCTCTCTTTACAGTAAATCATTGCATGGTTCTCGGTAAGCCAATCCATTCCCAAGATTATGTCTACATTCTCCAAAGGCATAACGTGTAAGAGTTGAGCCACTACTCCTAGTTCTCCTTACACAAACTCTATGTTCGAGCAAGTTCTCCCAATATCAATCAATCCTCCAACCGGTGAAGACACATTCAAACTCGATTCAAGCATAGCAGTAGGGAGTTCTAAGGCATTCACACATGACATGGAAATAAAAGAGTGCGAAGCACCCGTATCAAACAACACAATAATAGGCAATTGTTGGAGCTTTCCCATACCTGGCAAATTCTCCTTGCCCTTGTTGGCTTGGGGTTCCTGCCCTAGATTCCCCTTGAGTGCATATGCCCTTGCTTGCTGTGGGGCCACTTGTCGGATTGGTTGAGGCTGCTGTGGTGGCCTCTGTCCTTGCCCATTCTTCACTCCACCTTTGTTGTTGTTTGGGCACTCTCGAGACATGTGCCCGTTTCCACCGCAGGCGTAACACCGAATGCCTCCAACTCGGCACTCCCCAACATGATGCTTGGAGCACCGATTATAGTAGGGTGTTCTCTGCGGGTTTCCTCTCTGCTGTGGCACAATTTGGCGCCCATGATTCTGCGGCTGCCGAAAAGTGGAAAAACGCCTCTTGTTGTCAAAAGGAGTTCGGTTTCCCTCCCACTTCCTTTTGTCTCTAAAGTTCGCTGGGGGTGCAGACGGTGCAGGATTTGTTATCCTCTCATTCTTGGGCAGTGCTTCCTCCACATCTAAGGCACAGACCAACACCTCGGAATAAGGAATTCCCCTCCGACTAGCCACTGCTACCCTTATCTCTGTCCTAAGGCCGAAACGGAACTTCACAGCCATCTTCTCGTCTGTATCCACCAATTCTGGTGCATAACGCGTCATCTCACATAGGGTGCGGTCGTACTCTGTGACCATCATACTTCCTTGCTTCAACGTGTGGAACTCCACTACCCTCGCCCGCCGATAACTTTCCGGAACATACTTGTTGTAAACCTCTTCCTTAAAATCCTCCCAAGTAAGCGCCTCACGGCGAGCGGGGTCCATGGTTCTCTTCTTCGTTTCCCACCAAAAGTCAGCGGGTCCTGACCATGCATCCCATAAACTCAAAGATACGCTCAATGTCGCGTACCCATGCCTCCGCCTTCGGGGGCTCTCCCAATCCATCTAACTTAGGTGGGGTCTCTTTCCGAAAGGCTTTGATGTACTCCCTTTCGTTTGGTTGGGGTAGAGGTGGTGGTGGAGGCGGGGGTGGATTCCCGACACTTCCTTCTGTCTGTTCCCCCACATTGTTCCCCACATGCTGACCACGTCTACGTCTTGGGGACATGTTGATCTAAAACACAGGTTAGCATCGTTGTGAGTACATCGTTAGTGAAACATCATCGCTTTCATGCACGCGTACGATACGGTAAAAAAAAAAACACAAGTACTTAAAAGCACGTGAAAAAGGAAACTTCCATAAACAACGTGGAAAGGAAAAACAAAAGCATTCGTTCGGAAAAACAGAAAGGTACTACTTCCATCGTCTTAACAACTTAAGGGAAAAGAAACAACATCACCCATCTATCTAGTGCTAATATCCTCTTCCGGGTCTTCTTCCTCTTCCGGGTCTTCTTCCTCTTCTACGTGGTACTCATCAATCATACGAGGATCTTCTTCATCATCCATACTATCATCCGTGTTAACATCCACGTAGTCATCTTCGAAACCCGGGACCATGCCTTCTTGTGGTACGGCTTCTCTTACTGCCGTTGGTTTAACCTCGATCACATCTTTGTCTTCCCAAAAGGTCTCATCTTCTTCTTTCTCTGTCGATGGTGGTCGCTCGGAACGTGAGTCAATCAAAGCACAGGTTAACCTTTAGAAAACCTTTCATGTCGCCGGCCATCATCTGGTTTCTTGGTTCGTACCACGTGAACCGACTGGCTGTTGTTTCCATCCAAGGCTCCCAATTGTCAGGCATCAACTCAATTAGCCTTCTTATGCCTCCATAGGCCGATACATGGTACTCGCAGACGTCTCGCCATAGGGTCTCGAAACGGGCAACAACCTCTCTCAAGGCTTTGCCTTCTTCTCTCTCATAGTGGTCGTAATCGTATATCGCTTGTCGCATTCTGGCACTATACTGACTGCTCTTAAGCGCGGTTCGTTTCGTTCGCACCATCTATGTGAAGACGAAAGTTTCCTTTAAAACACCAAAAGCATTATTGTTTGTTCGAAAAAGTTCTTAAGTTTGCCACGTAGTTTGAAAGTTTGTCGTTGTCTTAACGTATTCATACCATCTCGATATCACATTTGTACATACAATACATGTCTAAACTATCACGCCAATCATACTCGTATTCCATGTAATCATGCTATTACAACATCATATTTACGCACATCATTCATTCACATGCATAAACCTGTCAACGTCATGTCATATCATCCTTGCATACTTCCAACAATTTAAACATACCTTACTTTCATCGGTTGAGCGTGATGCTTTGGATGTTGAGCCTTCGTAACACTTCTAGTCAAATAAGGGTTCGCTAACTTAGACTTAAAGTGAAAGAAGACTCTCGGACCAGAGCGAAAGAACAAAGCTCTGATACCACTCTGTCACGACCGCCCTAACAAGGGGTACCACAACGCGGCGATCGTGACCGACATGCATGGACAACAATTTAAAAGAACACCTTACTTAAAAGATTTTAAGGTAAAATTTTTTTTGAAAAGACCTAAGTTAAAATACTTTAAAAAAAGAAGGATAACGGAAAAATTAGACTTAAGAAAACACAACAATTAAATAACTAAAGTAAAGCAAACATTAACTCAAATCCCGAAGAATACCATTTTCAAAAGACGACGTAAACACACGTTTAAATCCTAACACCACCATACATGTTCAAACAAAAACATAAAGAATAAGGTCTTAAGACACAATTTAAAACATAGCAGCGGATAAATAAGGTTCAAGAGAGTCAAGGATCACGCCTATGTATGACGACACAACGTATCCTAGGGTCTTTAGCCAGCTCAACATCCACCGCAACATCCCGCTCAACCTGCAAAATTTTTAAAAGAAGTTGCAGGGCTGAGTACTTGTTGTACTCAATGGGCTCATGCCGAAAACATTTATATAGTTATGTCATCCATACCAGTGATCTCGAGTTTTATACGTAGTAAAGAAAAATATCACGTGAACACAAAAATGTTTCATAGACTGGCCAGTCAAATAATCTCCCCAATTTTCACATCAATCCAACAATCACAACCACAGTGCGACGAAAGTGTGGCCACACTATTCGCCCACGAGACCGGCCGACTTGCAAGGACGGCTCACGATCCCACCAGTGTACACAGCCCGACAGGGTTTACTGCCCTACTCGGACCCGAATTCATTTCACAAAACAGCCATATAGCCTAACGGAGTAAACTCATACGAACTAGGCATCAGGCACACAATCTCATAACAAAAACAGCCCATGGCATGACATAACAGTTAAACCACCCTTGTATCTCCATATAATATTTTTCGGAAAAATAAAGAGGTTTGAAAAGAAAGCCCACCTCGTTCTCTTAGCAATTCACAACCCAACTTAGCAACTCTCGATCCTCGAGTTCACGACTACACGGCACCCTCGTCAAATACAACACAATTAGTTTCCTCCAACAACATATTACTATGCATATCCTATCGATTCTCTCGTCCTTTTTATCAAATCCCCAAACCCAACATACCTCTCAAGGTGTAAAACACACGTAACACATTTCAACTTATCACAAGTGATTTCAACATTTAAGCACATTCCTTGGACATACATGCATCATACAATACTTTTAAACTTGAGAAATAAGTGTCATTTAATCAAGGCAGAAAACTGGCAGAATTGCGCGACCGTTTTGTAAAAATCACTTTAAATTCACCCGACCTCAAAACATGCTAAATTTTCATATCGAAACCACGTCATTTAGTCAGTCATATCACATATTGAACTCTCTGGTCGGAACATACAATTTCTGACAGTATTGCGCAGTTAATTTGAAAAATTCACCATAAATTCATACGACGCCCAGAAAGGCTGAAAATTTAACACAACACATAAGACAGTTCAAAGTTTCATATAGTTTAAGAATCACATCGATCGGAGGTCATTTGGTCAGTAAAACAGAAAAAGAAACATTCATGGCGAGAACTCACGTTTCTGGCAGATTTGCGCAGTCAACTTCAAAAATCTATTAAAAATTCATTTTTCGATAAAACAGGCTGAAATTTACACGGGACACAGAAAACACCTTGCAGTTTACTCAGTAAAAATTTCATAGCAAAATTCGTTCGTTTGATGGGTCAAATACAGATCATAAGTCACTGGTCGTGCATCACAGATTTCTGGTTCCAGTTCGAAAATAAGGTTTTAAACTTCCACAACACAACCACCGATTTTTCATGCTCGAAAACACATAATCATGCTTACACGATCCTCATACACATATTTGCATACAAACTCATATTATTCACCCAATAATTCGATCCAACTCACATGATTTCAATCAACAACGTAAAAATCACACAAGTTCTTGCGATCTATCAAACCTACACTCTCTACATGCATTTAGGACTCAAAACGTGGTTCACTAGAGAAGGAGAAGAAAAAGTGTGCAAATATACCTTCCTTTACAAAAACCAATCGGTAGAAGAGAAGAACGAAGCGATCCGTTGGAAACTCTCGAAGGTACTTTCAATGGCTGCAAGAACAAACTTGAATGGAAGATTTTTGGAGATGGGAGAGTGGAGGAGATGAAAAAAAAAGTGTGGGGGAGGGAGAGAAGAGAGGGAGGCGTGTGAAATTAGTGGCTAGGGTTAGGATTTATTCTATTTTATGTACTAGGTTTAATTCACACCCAAGTAATAATTAAATTGTGGGTGGAATAAATTAAATAAAAATCCCACAATTAGATCACAAAGTAGGCGTGTGATTTGAAGGTGGGGAAGTCCAAATTTTGTGATTTAATTACAAGGAAATATAGCAATATATAGTTGGAGAGAATATAATCATAATTTAGGAAATAAAAATAATGAATACAAGGGAACAATTAAATTAAATCTCCAAGTAGGAAATAACAGGAGGGGGCCGAAAATTTAAGGAAAAAATTGTACAAGGAAATTATTTAAATCCCCAATTAAATAAAATAGGATTTAAATTAAGTAATTTTTTTATAGGAAAAAGGCTCCCATAAAATAGGCAACAATTAATTAAATTCCCACAAGGAAAAATAATGCAAAGGGGCGTGTGATATGGAGGGAAAATAGGAGGAAAATATTCACATCCCCAATTAATTAGACATGGGAATTTATTTGAATAAAAGGGGTTCCACAAAATAGGAACAAATAAAATATCTTCCATATTTTATTGGAGGGGCCGAAAATTATTAGGCTAAAATAGCCAAGGAAAAGTTCCAACTCTCTATTTATTTTGGGTGAAGAAATAATATGTGGCATGATTTAATTGGATTTAATTTAAAAGAAGAGAGTCAATAAAGCACCAATTAAATCAAATGAAAAATAATCCAATTTCCTATTGGAGATTTTCGAAACTCCCAAGGATAAAAGGATGGAGTTCGAATTTCATGTAGTGTAATTTAAGGTCCATTGGTTTGGATTTAATTTGGATAAGTATCCCAAAATAATTAATTAAATCCACAAAAAGAAGTACTTTTTCAATAATTAGGAAGGGCCGAATATTTCAGTGAATCGACTCGAGAAAGGATAAATGCATGATCCTATTAATCTTTTCCCCACATTGGAAAAACGATAAAATCTCAAGCTCTTCATTCCACAATAACCACGTCAATTTATTTCACACAAAGCTCTTAATCACATAGAATCAAACGTTTCATAAATTCCAAAATTCCAATAACATAATAAAAAGGGTCACAAAAGTTTGGGATGTTACAAGAGTAAAATAAAGTGAATCAATTAGTAGTATAATTCTTATAATCTCAACACAAATATAGGGAGTAATTAAATTGAATTTAGTGTTTCTGGTATTAAATGATCATTTGAAGGACATGAAAAATGAAGTTAGGTAAATCAGTTATTTTTCACCTGTCCAAAAACCGCATGCGACACGCGGCTGAGCAGAGCCGCTTCCAACTCCTTCCCCAGCGGCACCGCCCCTGGCATAACCATACTAATCGAGCTCAGGTTGAAGTTATCCACCAACGGAATTATTAGTGACATAAATGTTTCATATATTTATTTCACCTATGAAACATAAATCAATTATGTCTTGAACTAGTCTTTTCAAGTGATGTTTCAAAGATAATAAAGATGATTTTTATATTTCTACGACTGAGGGCTATATTTGTAAATTCTATGTAATTTAAGATTGAAATAGTGTTGCACATATTATTATCACTGAATTTTTCATGATAATAAAACAGTCATTTTCAGCCTTAATTCAACGGGCCCTTGCCCATTAAACGAGTCACACAGAAAATTTAACCAACAAATCAAACACTATATTGGGCCATTAAATGCACTATGAATGTCCCTATTTACCAATTCAACCACACCCTTATTTTATAAATAATAACCCTCTCAATCTCAATTCCTCTTTGTAGTGCATAGACATCACATCCGCCACAACCGGAAATCGAAGATGTACGGAACAATGTCCGCTGAGATGACGGTTGATGTACCGGCAACCGAAGCGTGGAAGCTCTACGGCACTCTACAGCTCCCCAAAGTGGCGGAGGAAGCCAACTCCGACTTTATCAGCCGGGTCGACGTCGTCCAAGGGGACGGCGGCGCCGGAACCATTCTCGAAGTCTTTTTCCGTCTAGGTACCATCCACATTCAGTTCAATCAACTTCCGCTAGATTTATGTAATTATCCTAATTAATGTAATTGATTAATTGATCATGGATGGGAGGAGGAATGGAGTCGTTCAAGGAGAAATTCATGGTGGTGGATAACGAGAAGCGTGTGAAGGAGGCAGAGGTTGTGAACGGTGGATTTCTGGATCTAGGGTTCACGATGTATCGTATCAGATTCAATGTGATAGACTAACTACTTGATTAAACCACGGAACAATAAATCATTTTAACATTCATTATAACTAGGCACATGGAACAATATTTAAAAACGAGAAATTAAACTGCGACAGTGAACTTGAAGATCCGAAAACAAAAGAACTTTGATTCCAGAATAGATCTCGTCCAAAACGAAAACTAGCTACGAAATTGAAAGAACATAAAGCGAGTAAAGGCCGAGCGATTCTCGGTCGGAAACTGGAAACTGCGCCGGACAGAACTGAAGCCTCTATCGCACTGAATCACTTACGCTTCACTAACTGAAATTCTAAACTAAGCTAGCTAAGAACTGGAAATGAAAGTTAACTAAACTAAGCTAAAACTAAGAACTAACTAGAAAGTGGATAAAGGATTCTCTATTGTGGTGTCGCAGCCTCTATTTATAGGCACGCCGCAGCGATCCTCCAGCAGGGATAACAACATTGTCGGCGAATATTCGCTTTCTTCCAGGACCGCGCGTCTCTTTGGTCGAACACGTATTCCTCCTTCTAGAAGACAGTGGTCCCTTCATAGCAGGATGGTGTCCTTTGTATCGGCACGTGTCCTCTTCTCTTTGCCAATGGTCCCCGCCTAACTGCTTGATCACTCCCCTTCATCAATCTCCCTGATTTCTTGGCCTTTTGCATCCTTTGTGCCGACTTGAGTTTAGCCTTGATGCCTTGGTCAAGCTGCATTCCTGCACTTTTAACACTTGTTTTCGCAATAAACAGATCAAATGGCGTACTTTTTACCCTTTAAACCGATGCATGAAATGAGCCATATAAGAGTTTCAAGACAATCACAACATTTTAATTAACTTGCTCAACACCGCCAACCGCTGGTCGCAGCTCAACCTGCACATAGGGAAAACACATACAAGGCTGAGTTAGTACTCAGTGGACTTATGCCGAAAACAGTTTATCAAAGTATTATTTATCATGCCATTTTCAAGTGTCAATCAGGGTTTTATCTTTAGAAAGGCCCGAAGCACCAAAATATTTCCTTCGTTCAAAAGTCACGGTCGCGCAACCATTTTTCTCATCGACGTTTACCATATCCTCATTCTACATGACAAGGAATGCGGCCGCAAACCAGGTCACTAGACCGGCCAACCCGTACGCTGACACACGGTCTAACATTGGTGTACACTAATCCAAGTAGGGTTTGCTGCCCTACGAGGATCCGAATTCGATTTAATAATAGTGGCAAGGCCACAACGGATAGGCACGACAAAATAAATCACGGCATGATAAACACAGATTTCATTCTCAACGATAAAGATTTAGGACGTTGTCCTTATTTTAAAAGAAAGTCCACCTCGACTGCTTAGATATCAAGTACTTTCTTCCCTTTGCTATCATGCTTTGAGCGCGATTATTACCTTTAAATAATATGTATCACAAATCAGTCTCGATTAACGACTCAAAATCATGCATATCCCCAAACGTTTCCCTTTTTCCCATTGATTTGTTTTATATTAATATTCACAATCAAGACATGCTCTTCATATCAATTTATTCATACTACAACACCAGATCTATCATCAAAACATGGTCACGCATGAGTGTTCTTCACACAACACACATCACACGCACACACACGCACACACGCGCGGCATACACACATGCACAACACTTCTAATTCACCAATTGTTTCCCTTTTCGCTCGATCTATATGCACGAGGGTTCAAGAACACCAATTAATCGGTTAGATAGATCAAAAATACCTTTTCTTGATAGAAACGAATGGTAGAACAAAGTATTACCCTTGATTCTTCAACAATTCTTGAGTTTCAACTTCAATTCTTTGCAAAGAATGAAGAATTCTAGGAGAAAATTAGAAGAAAAATTGAGAGTGAGAGGGAGAGTGGAGAGTGGAGTGAGGGAGAGAAGTAAGCGTGTATTTAGTGGGGGCTAGGGTTAGGTTTTCTCTCTTATTTATAGAGTGCAAGAATATATTCCCATAATTAATAAAATAAAGATTTGGGAAGATATGGGAGAGAGAAAGTGGCGTTAATTCTGGTAGAGAAATAAGGGATTTCGAATTCTACGTTGTTTAATCAGCATATGAATTAATTTGGAATTTACTTGGAATATCACAAAGTAGAATAAAATATCACGGAGCAGAATAAAAATAAAAATTTCCACTATTAAAATAGGGAAGTAGGCGATTTTTATTCCTCTCCCACAAGGAATTAAATTCAAATCCTAATTTAAATAGGATATGGCAAGATCTCCTTAGATATGGTAAGATTTGCTAGGATATTTATATTTATTCATGGAAGGGAATAAATAAGGGATCAAATAATATAATAAAATAATTCCTTCTCCCATAAATAGGAGATTTTCGAAATCTCCATAGTATAAGCATAGGGGTCGAAAATTTCATGGAGGAAATGGAGAATAATCGGACTTTGGATTTAATTTGGAATAATATCCCAAGCAAATAATTAAATCCAAGAAAATAGAATTCCTTTCCATAAATCATAATGGTGGAAAATTCCAAGAAAAATATGTATGATATTTATTGATGAACGAATTTAATATCACTCGCCCTTAGGAAATAATTCACCACAATATATTTCACCCCGCATCATAATTCACACGGTCACGTCACATATTCAACGATATTGACCATTCAACGGCCACGTCATTTCTTCAATAGTATTGACTAATCAACTGCCACGTCATATACTCAACGGATTTGACTATTCAAACCAAATCTCAACTCCAAATCGCAATTAGGTCACAAAGAATTCATGCAATTAATTCACTCATCATTTAATCCACATACTTCACGGCATTAAAAGCATTTAATGCAAAAATTTTATGGTTCGAAAATTAGGGTTCAGAGAGTGGGGCGTTACAAGATCTCACTTGCATATGTTCCGACGACGTTCGGATGATGAAATTTGATGATTTTTTATTCAGTTTTCGTATATGTTGATAAGCATATTTTTTATCAACAAATACATAAAAAAATCTCAATATAATGCATATAAAATCTCAATATATTGCATGTAAAATTTCGATATAATACATGTGAAATCTCAATAAAACTGTGTTGATATTTTGTCTACTATTTATTGAGAATCGTAAGATTTAATCTCATCCACTCATTTTAAAATCTAAGGGTGGAGATTTGGTCTTGATTTTGGATTATGATGCTATAAGCAATAGAAGAGGACCCCATCCCTATAATAAATATATGTAAGTATGTGAATGTAAATACAAAATATAGGGTGTTACAACAATTGATCTATGTCAGTAGGTGAAATAATTCTGCGACACGTTCTACCATTACACTAATAAAAATATGAAACATCTATGTCAAAAATAATTCCGTTGGTGGATAACTTCGACCTGAGCTCGATTAGGATGGTTCTGTCTGGGGCGGTGCCGCTGGGGAAGAAGCTGGAAGTCGCAGACGGTTTTGGACAGGTTAAAAGTTGTCACGACCGCCCATACAAGGGGTACCACAAACGCGGCGATCGTGACCGACATGCATGGATTTCAATTAAAAAAAAACTTAATTAATTTTGAAGAAAGGAAAACAACTTAGTTTAAAGATTTTAACGTTATTATTTTTTTGAAAAGACATAAGATAAAAGAATACTTTTAAAAAAAGGACAACGGAAAAGTTAGACTTAAGAAATACATCAATTAAAAGTTTAAGTAAAACACGCATTAAACTTAAATCTCAGAGAAAACCATTTTCAAAAGACAACGTAGATGCACGTTTAAAACCTAACACCACCATACATGTTCCAACACCAAAACGAAAAGCTTAAGATCTTAAGACATAAATTAAAACATAGCAGCGGATAAAAGGGTTCAAGGAGAGTCAAGGATCACGCCTATGTATGACGACACAACGTATCCTAAGTTCTCTAGCCAGCTCAACATCCACCGCAACATCCCGCTCAACCTGCAAAATTTTAAAAAGAAATTGCAGGGCTGAGTACTTGTTGTACTCAATGGGCTCATGCCGAAAATATTTATCAAGTTATGTCATCCATACCAGTGATCTCGAGTTTTATACGCAGTAAAGAAAAATATCACGAGAACACAAAAAGTTTCATAGACTGGCCAGTCAAATAATCTCCCCACTTTTCACATCAATCCAACAATCACAATCACAGTGCGACGAAAGTGTGGCCACACTATTCGCCCACGAGACCGGCCGACTTGCAAGGACGGCTCACGATCCCACCAGTGTACACAGCCCGATAGGGTTTACGGCCCTACTCGGACCCGAATTCGTTTCACATATACAGCCATATAGCCTAACGGAGTAAACTCATACGAACTAGGCATCAGGCACACAATCTCATAACAAAACAGTCCATGGCATGACATAACAGTTAAACCACCCTTATATCTCCACATAATATTTTCAGAAAAGTAAAGAGGTTTGAAAGAAAGCCCACCTCGTTTTCTTAGCAAAATCACAACCCAACTTAGCAACTCTCGATCCTCGAGTTCACGAAAACACAACACCCTTGTCAACGACAACACAAGTCAGCCTCACACAAAAACATACTACTATGCATGTCCTATCGCTTCACTCTCATTGTTCTCATCAATCCCAAAGCCCAACATACATCACAAGGGTATAAAACACACGTAACACATTTCAACTTATCGCAAGTGATTTCAACATTTAAACACGTTCCTTGCACATACATGCATCATATAGCACTTTTAAACTTGAAACTAAGTGTCATTTAATCAAGGCAGAAAACTGGCAGAATTGCGCGACCGTTTTGTAAAAATCACTTTAAATTCACCCGACCTCAAAACATGCTAATTTTTTGGTCACGATACAGAGGACACATTCAAGTTCATCCATGAAAATTTTCATATCGAAATCACATCATTTAGTCAGTCATATCACATATTGAACTCTCTGGTCGGAACATACGATTTCCGACAGTATTGCGCAGTTCATTTGAAAAATTTACCATAATTTCATACGATGCCCAAAAAGGCTGAAAATTTTACACAATACAGAAGACACATCAAATATTCATATCGTTCAAGAATTACATCAATCGGAGTTCATTTGGTCAGTCAAACAGAAAACGAAACATTCATGACGAGAACTCGCGTTTCTGGCAGATTTGCGCAGTCGACTTCAAACATTTATTAAAAATTCATTTTTCGATACAACAGGCTGAAATTTACACGAGACACCGAAAACATCTTGAAGTTTACTCAGTAAAAATTTCGTAGCAAAATTCGTTCGTTTGATGCGTCGACTACAGATCATAAGTCACTGGTCGAGCATCACAGAATTCTGGTTCAAATCCGAAAATAGGGTTTTTAAATTTCCACAACGAAAACACCGATTCTTCATGCTCGAAAACACATCATCATGCTTACACATTCCTCAAACACATATTTGCATACCAACTCATATTTTTCACAATTATTTCGATCCAATCACATGTGAATTCAACCAACAACGCAAAACCAAACAAGTTCATACGAACATACAATTCCCTCCCGTTAAAACTTTCGATCTATCGAACCTACGCTCTCTACATGCATGTAGGACTCAAAACATGGTTCAAAAACGGAAGAGGAGTAGAAGTGAGCAATTATACCTTCCTTTGACAAAAACCAATCGGTAGAAGCGAAGAACAAGGCGATTCGTCGGAGATTCTTGAAGGAAACTCCAATGGATGCAAGAATAAGCTTGAATGGAGGTTTTTGGAGATGGGAGAGTGGGGAAGAAGGCAAAACCGTGTGGGAGTGAGGGTGAGGAGAGAGTGGCGTGAAAAAGAAATAGTGGCTAGGGTTAAGGCTTTTAATATTTATAGTCTAGGTTAAAATCCCACACCTAATGAATTAATTAAATTGTGGGAGGAATAAATTAAATAAAAATCTCCCAATTAGAGCACAAAGTAGGCGTGCATAATGAGGGGGGGTTTAATTCAATATTTGCTTATTTAATAACAATGAGATATAGCAATATTTACTTGGAGAGAATATTCATAAATTAGGAAATAAAGGTGAATATTCCATAAACAAGGGAACAAAAATAAATTAAATCTCCAAGTAGGAATTAATGTGGTGGGGGCCGAGAATTTCAAGAGGAAATTTGTACAAGGAAATTATTTAAATCCCCAATTAAATAGAATAGGATTTAAATTTGGTAATTCCTTTATGGAAAAAGGCTCCCATAAAAAGGCAATAATTAATTAAATTCCCACAAGGAAAATAAATGCCTAGGGGCGTGTGATATGGAGGAACAATAGAAGAAAAATATTCACATCCTCAATTAATTAGGCATAGGAATTTATTTGAATAAAAAGGGATCCCACAAATTAGGAAACAAATAAATTACTCTCCAACTTTATTGGAGGGGGCCGAAATTGATAGGCTAAATAGCCAAGGAAAAATACCCCAACTCTCTATTTATTTTGGGTGAAGAAATAAATTATCACATGATTTAATTGGATTAAATTCAAAGGAAGGGAGTCAATAAAGCACCAATTAATCAAGGGATTAATTCATTCTCCTATAGGAGATTTTCGAAAACTCCCAAGGAAAAATAAAATGGAGTTCGAATTTCTTGTAGTATAATTTACGGTCCATGGGTTTGGATTTAATTTGGATTAAAGTCCCAAAATAATTTAATTAAATCCACAAAAGAAGTACTATCTCAATAATTAGGAAGGACCGAATATTTCAATAAATTGACTTGAGAAAGAATAAATGCATGATCCTATTAATTATTTCCCCATATTGGAATGACATAAAGTCTCAAGCTCATCATTCACATTAACCACGACAATTTATTTCACGCAAAGCACTTAATCACATAAAATCAAACGTTTCAAAATTCCAAAATTCCAATAACATAATAAAAAGGGTCACAAAAGTTTGGGATGTTACAAAAGTGAAAAACTTTGATGTGAACTTCGTATCGCGGTCGGATACAATGGTCTTTGGCACTCCATGCAATCACACAATCTCGTTCACGTAGAGCTTTGCTAGTTTGTCCGCGCCATAAGTAATCTTAATCGGTAAGAAGTGCGCGCTTTTAGTAAGTCGATCAATGATTACCCAGATCGCAGTGTTGCCCTTCGGTGACCTTGGCAAACCCGTCACGAAATCCATAGCTAGATGCTCCCACTTCCATTCAGGAATTTCGAGCGGTTGCAGCTTCCCATATGGCCGTTGGTGTAAGGCCTTCACTTGTTGGCATGCTAGACATCGTTCCACAAAAGACGCTACGTCTCCTTTCATTCCATTCCACCAAAACCGTTGTTTCAAATCCCGATACATCTTCGTGCTTCCGGGGTGTGCGGTGTAAGGCGTGTCGTGCGCTTCACTCAAAATCTCCTCTTTTAGCACCTCATCGCTCGGCACACACAATCGTCCATCGTACGTCAAGGCATTATCCGCCTCCTCACGGTAATGATCAAGCTCCTCGGCTCGCACCTTCGCACGTAACTCCTCCAACTTTCCATCACGTCGCTGGGCTTCTATGAGCTTGGTCCTCAAATCTGGCTCAATCACTAGCGTCGCCAAACTTGCACCTACTGTCTCGGGCGCTTTTACTATCTCCAAACTCATCTTGTCGAACTCGTGAATCAACGCTTCCTCTTGCGTTAGGAAATAAGCTAGTTGAGGTTGGTTCTTCCTACTCAAGGCATCGGCGACCACGTTCGCCTTGCCCGGATGGTAATTAATACCACAGTCATAGTCTTTCACGACCTCTAACCAACGCCGTTGTCGCATGTTTAGCTCCTTCTGCTCGAAGAAGTACTTGAGACTCTTGTGATCCGTATAGATTTCGCATCTCACTCCATAGAGATGATGTCTCCAAATTTTCAGCGCGTGCACTACTGCTGCTAACTCCAAATCATGCGTCGGAAAATTCAACTCATTTGGTCTCAACTGTCGGGAAGCATATGCTATCACCTTCCCATCCTGCATCAACACGCATCCTAGTCCTACTTTTGACGCGTCCGTGTAGACGGCGAAGTCCTTGTCGGGTTCTGGTACCGCTAGGACTGGTGCTGTAGTCAATTTCTCCTTCAACAGTTGGAAACTCGCCTCGCACTCTGGCGTCCAAACTACCTTGATTCCCTTCTTTAGTAGTTGCGTCATCGGTCTCGCAATCTTAGAGAATCCTTCAATGAAGCGTCGATAATATCCCGCCAATCCCAAGAAACTGCGGATTTCACTTGGCGTTTTCGGCGATTTCCAATTCTGTACGGCCTCGACCTTTGCTGGGTCTACTTGAATCCCATTTGCCGTCACAATATGACCAAGGAAGTTCACTCGAGTCAACCAAAACTCACACTTACTAAACTTGGCATAAAGTTTCTCTCTTTGCAACGTTTCCAACACTGTTCGTAGGTGCTGTCCATGCTCCTCCTCGTTCTTCGAGTATACCAACACGTCGTCGATGAAGACTAACACAAACTGGTCAAGATACTCGTGGAAAACTCGGTTCATCAAGTCCATAAAAACGGCTGGGGCGTTGGTCAGACCAAACGGCATCACGACGAACTCATAATGGCCATAACGAGTGCGAAAAGCAGTCTTAGGCACATCCTCTCGTCGGACCTTTAGTTGATGATACCCTGATCTCAAATCCATTTTCGAGAATACGCCCGCTCCTCGAAGTTGGTCAAACAAGTCGTCAATCCTTGGCAGTGGGTACTTATTCTACAAAGTCATCTTGTTAAGCTCACGATAGTCGATGCACATTCTCATCGTTCCGTCCTTCTTCTTAACGAACAGAACTGGCGCTCCCCATGGTGACACACTGGGTCGAATGAAACCCAAGTCCAACAGTTCCTGTAACTGGACCTTCAACTCGGCCAACTCCTTAGGGGCCATTCGGTATGGCGCCTTTGATACTGGCGCTGATCCTGGTTCTAAATCAATGGTGAACTCTACCTGTCTGTCGGGTGGCGGTCCTGTTAAAGCTTCGGGGAACACCTCGGGAAAATCTCGCACCACTGCCACGTCTTCCACCCTCAATTCTTTCTTTTCTTCCCCATTCAAGTATACCAGATACGCCGGACGTCCTTTCCTTATCATCGTAGTTGCTTGCAATGCGGAGATTATGGAGGTTCGTCGGTTCATGGAGATCCCATACAAGATAGTCGGCTCTTCGCCCGGGGCTTGAAAGGAAATCTGCCTCTGTTTACAGTAAATCGTTGCGTGGTTCTCGGTAAGCCAATCCATTCCCAAAATTATGTCTACGTTCTCCAAAGGCATAACGTGCAAGAGTTGGGCCACTACTTCTAGTTCTCCTAACACAAACTCTATGTTCGAGCAAGTTCTCACAATATCAATCAATCCTCCAACCGGTGAGGACACATTCAAACTCGATTCAAGCATAGCAGTAGGGAGTTCTAAGGCATTCACACATGACATGGAAATAAAAGAATGCGAAGCACCCGTATCAAACAGCACAATAATAGGCAGTTGTTGGAGCTTTCCCATACCTGCCAAATTCTCTTTGCCCTTGCTGGCTTGGGGTTCCTGTCCTTGATTCCCTTTGAGTGCATATGCCCTTGCTTGCTGTGGGGCCACTTGTCGGATTGGTTGAGGCTGCTGTGGTGGTCTCTGTCCTTGCCCATTCTTCACTCCACTTTTGTTATTGTTTGGGCATTCTCGAGACATGTGCCCGTTTCCACCGCAGGCATAACACCGAATGCCTCCAACTCGGCACTCCCCAACATGATGCTTGGAGCACCGATTACAGTAGGGTGTTCTCTGTGGGTTTCCCCTCTGATGTGGCACAATTTGGCGCCCATGATTCTGTGGTTGCCGAAAAGTGGAGAAACGCCTCTTGTTGTCAAAAGAAACTCGGTTTCCCTCCCATTTCCTCTTTTCTCTAAAGTTCGCTTGGGGTGCAGATGGGGTAGGGTTTGTTGTCCTCTCATTCTTGGGCAGTGCTTCCTCCACATCTAAGGCACAGCCCAGCACCTCGGAATAAGGAATTCCCCTCCGACTAGCCACTGCGACCCTTATCTCTGTCCTAAGGCCAGAACGGAACTTCGCAGCCATCTTCTCGTCTGTATCCACCAATTCTGGCGCATAGCGAGTCATCTCACATAGGGCGCGGTCGTACTCTGTGACCGTCATACTTCCTTGCTTCAACGTGTGGAACTCCACTACCTTCGCCCGCCGATAACTTTCCGGAACATACTTGTTGTACACCTCTTCCTTAAAATCCTCCCAAGTAAGCGCCTCACGGCGAGCGGGGTCCATGGTTCTCTTCTTTGTTTCCCACCAAAAGTCAGCGGGTCCTGTCAGCTGATAAGTCACGCAGGCCAGGCGTTCTCTGTCCGTGCATCCCATGAACTCAAAGATACGCTCAATATCGCGCACCCATGCCTCCGCCTTCGGGGGCTCTCCCAATCCATCAAACTTAGGTGGGTTCTCTTTCCGAAAGGCTTTGATGTACTCCCTTTCGTTTGGTTGGGGTAGAGGTGGTGGTGGAGGCGGGGGTGGATTGCCGACACTTCCTTCCGTCTGCTCCCCCACATTGTTCTCCACACGCGGACCACGTCTACGTCTCGGGGGCATGTTGATCTAAAACACAGGTTAGCACCGTTGTGAGTACATCGTTATTAAAACATCATCGCTTTCATGCACGCGTACGATACGATAAAACACAATTACTTAAAAGCACGTGAAGAGGGAAACTTCCATAAACAACGTGGAAAGGAAAAACAAAAGCATTCGTTCGGAAAACAAAAAGGTGCTACTTCCACTGTCTTAACAACTTAAGGAAAAGAAAACAACATCACACATCTATCTAGTGCTAATATCCTCTTCCCGGTCTTCTTCCTCTTCCGGGTCTTCTTCCTCTTCCGGGTCCTCTTCCTCTTCTACGTGGTACTCATCAATCATACGGAGATCTTCTTCGTCATCCATACTATCATCCGTGTTAACATCCACGTAGTCATCTTCAAAACCCGGGACCATGCCTTCTTGTGGTACGGCTTCTCTTACTGCCGTTGGTTTAACCTCGATCACATCTTTGTCTTCCCAAAAGGTCTCATCTTCTTCTTTCTCTGTCGATGGTGGTCGCTCGGAACATGAGTCAATCAAAGCACAGGTTAAGGCCTTTAGAAAACCTTTCATGTCGCCTGCCATCATCTGGTTTCTTGGTTCGTACCACGTGAACCGACTGGCTGTTGTTTCCAACCAAGACTCCCAATTGTCGGGCATCAACTCAATTAGTCTTCTTATGCCACCATAGGACGTTACATGGTACCCGTAGACATCTCGCCATAGGGTCTCAAAACGGGCGACAACCTCTCTCAAAGCCTTGCCTTCCTCTCTCTCATAGTGGTCGTAATCGTAAATCGCTTGTCGCATTCTAGCACTATACTGACTGCTCTTAAGCGCGGTTTGTTTCGTTCGTACCATCTACGCGGAGACGAAAATTTCTTTTAAAACACCAAATTGTATTATTGTTTGAAAAAAGTTGTTAAGTTTGTCGCGTAGTTCGAAAGTTTGTCGTTGTCTTAACGTTTCATATCTTTGCATGCTATCGTTGTAGTATTTTCGCGCATAAAACACATTTAGCAACATCACTTAGTTCATACACACAAGTATTCATGCCATATCGGTATCACCTTTGCACATAAAATACATGTCTCAATTATCATGCCAATCATACTTGTACTTCCACGAAACCATGCTATTACAACATCATCCTCATGCATATCATTCACTCCCATGCATAAACTTGTCAATGTCATATCATATCATCATACATTTTCATGCACTACTCTTCCATACTTCCAACAATTTAAACATACTTCACTTTCATCGGTTGAGCGTGATGCCTGGATGTTGAGCCTTCATGACACTTCTAGTCAAATAAGGGTTCACTAACTTAGACTTAAAGTGAAAGAAGACTCTCGGACCAGAGCGAAAGAACAAAGCTCTGATACCACTCTGTCACGACCGCCCATACAAGGGGTACCACAAACGCGGCGATCGTGACCGACATGCATGGATTTCAATTAAAAAAAAACTTAATTAATTTTGAAGAAAGGAAAACAACTTAGTTTAAAGATTTTAACGTTATTATTTTTTTGAAAAGACATAAGTTAAAAGAATACTTTTAAAAAAAGGACAACGGAAAAGTTAGACTTAAGAAATACATCAATTAAAAGTTTAAGTAAAACACGCATTAAACTTAAATCTCAGAGAAAACCATTTTCAAAAGACAACGTAGATGCACGTTTAAAACCTAACACCACCATACATGTTCCAACACCAAAACGAAAAGCTTAAGATCTTAAGACATAAATTAAAACATAGCAGCGGATAAAAGGGTTCAAGGAGAGTCAAGGATCACGCCTATGTATGACGACACAACGTATCCTAAGTTCTCTAGCCAGCTCAACATCCACCGCAACATCCCGCTCAACCTGCAAAATTTTAAAAAGAAATTGCAGGGCTGAGTACTTGTTGTACTCAATGGGCTCATGCCGAAAATATTTATCAAGTTATGTCATCCATACCAGTGATCTCGAGTTTTATACGCAGTAAAGAAAAATATCACGAGAACACAAAAAGTTTCATAGACTGGCCAGTCAAATAATCTCCCCACTTTTCACATCAATCCAACAATCACAATCACAGTGCGACGAAAGTGTGGCCACACTATTCGCCCACGAGACCGGCCGACTTGCAAGGACGGCTCACGATCCCACCAGTGTACACAGCCCGATAGGGTTTACGGCCCTACTCGGACCCGAATTCGTTTCACATATACAGCCATATAGCCTAACGGAGTAAACTCATACGAACTAGGCATCAGGCACACAATCTCATAACAAAACAGTCCATGGCATGACATAACAGTTAAACCACCCTTATATCTCCACATAATATTTTCAGAAAAGTAAAGAGGTTTGAAAGAAAGCCCACCTCGTTCTCTTAGTAAAATCACAACCCAACTTAGCAACTCTCGATCCTCGAGTTCACGAAAACACAACACCCTTGTCAACGACAACACAAGTCAGCCTCACACAAAAACATACTACTATGCATGTCCTATCGCTTCACTCTCATTGTTCTCATCAATCCCAAAGCCCAACATACATCACAAGGGTATAAAACACACGTAACACATTTCAACTTATCGCAAGTGATTTCAACATTTAAACACGTTCCTTGCACATACATGCATCATATAGCACTTTTAAACTTGAAACTAAGTGTCATTTAATCAAGGCAGAAAACTGGCAAAATTGCGCGACCGTTTTGTAAAAATCACTTTAAATTCACCCGACCTCAAAACATGCTAATTTTTTGGTCACGATACAGAGGACACATTCAAGTTCATCCATGAAAATTTTCATATCGAAATCACATCATTTAGTCAGTCATATCACATATTGAACTCTCTGGTCGGAACATACGATTTCCGACAGTATTGCGCAGTTCATTTGAAAAATTTACCATAATTTCATACGATGCCCAAAAAGGCTGAAAATTTTACACAATACAGAAGACACATCAAATATTCATATCGTTCAAGAATTACATCAATCGGAGTTCATTTGGTCAGTCAAACAGAAAACGAAACATTCATGACGAGAACTCGCGTTTCTGGCAGATTTGCGCAGTCGACTTCAAACATTTATTAAAAATTCATTTTTCGATACAACAGGCTGAAATTTACACGAGACACCGAAAACATCTTGAAGTTTACTCAGTAAAAATTTCGTAGCAAAATTCGTTCGTTTGATGCGTCGACTACAGATCATAAGTCACTGGTCGAGCATCACAGAATTCTGGTTCAAATCCGAAAATAGGGTTTTTAAATTTCCACAACGAAAACACCGATTCTTCATGCTCGAAAACACATCATCATGCTTACACATTCCTCAAACACATATTTGCATACCAACTCATATTTTTCACAATTATTTCGATCCAATCACATGTGAATTCAACCAACAACGCAAAACCAAACAAGTTCATACGAACATACAATTCCCTCCCGTTAAAACTTTCGATCTATCGAACCTACGCTCTCTACATGCATGTAGGACTCAAAACATGGTTCAAAAACGGAAGAGGAGTAGAAGTGAGCAATTATACCTTCCTTTGACAAAAACCAATCGGTAGAAGCGAAGAACAAGGCGATTCGTCGGAGA
Source organism: Salvia splendens (assembly GCF_004379255.2). Taxonomy (NCBI): domain Eukaryota; kingdom Viridiplantae; phylum Streptophyta; class Magnoliopsida; order Lamiales; family Lamiaceae; genus Salvia; species Salvia splendens. The sequence continues at coordinate 32,873,547 of NC_056046.1, forward strand.
TTCTTGAAGGAAACTCCAATGGATGCAAGAATAAGCTTGAATGGAGGTTTTTGGAGATGGGAGAGTGGGGAAGAAGGCAAAACCGTGTGGGAGTGAGGGTGAGGAGAGAGTGGCGTGAAAAAGAAATAGTGGCTAGGGTTAAGGCTTTTAATATTTATAGTCTAGGTTAAAATCCCACACCTAATGAATTAATTAAATTGTGGGAGGAATAAATTAAATAAAAATCTCCCAATTAGAGCACAAAGTAGGCGTGCATAATGAGGGGGGGTTTAATTCAATATTTGCTTATTTAATAACAATGAGATATAGCAATATTTACTTGGAGAGAATATTCATAAATTAGGAAATAAAGGTGAATATTCCATAAACAAGGGAACAAAAATAAATTAAATCTCCAAGTAGGAATTAATGTGGTGGGGGCCGAGAATTTCAAGAGGAAATTTGTACAAGGAAATTATTTAAATCCCCAATTAAATAGAATAGGATTTAAATTTGGTAATTCCTTTATGGAAAAAGGCTCCCATAAAAAGGCAATAATTAATTAAATTCCCACAAGGAAAATAAATGCCTAGGGGCGTGTGATATGGAGGAACAATAGAAGAAAAATATTCACATCCTCAATTAATTAGGCATAGGAATTTATTTGAATAAAAAGGGATCCCACAAATTAGGAAACAAATAAATTACTCTCCAACTTTATTGGAGGGGGCCGAAATTGATAGGCTAAATAGCCAAGGAAAAATACCCCAACTCTCTATTTATTTTGGGTGAAGAAATAAATTATCACATGATTTAATTGGATTAAATTCAAAGGAAGGGAGTCAATAAAGCACCAATTAATCAAGGGATTAATTCATTCTCCTATAGGAGATTTTCGAAAACTCCCAAGGAAAAATAAAATGGAGTTCGAATTTCTTGTAGTATAATTTACGGTCCATGGGTTTGGATTTAATTTGGATTAAAGTCCCAAAATAATTTAATTAAATCCACAAAAGAAGTACTATCTCAATAATTAGGAAGGGCCGAATATTTCAATAAATTGACTTGAGAAAGAATAAATGCATGATCCTATTAATTATTTCCCCATATTGGAATGACATAAAGTCTCAAGCTCATCATTCACATTAACCACGACAATTTATTTCACGCAAAGCACTTAATCACATAAAATCAAACGTTTCAAAATTCCAAAATTCCAATAACATAATAAAAAGGGTCACAAAAGTTTGGGATGTTACAAAAGTGAAAAATAACTTATATTCCTCACTTCATTTTTCATGTCCTTTAAATGATCATTTAATACCGGAAACACTAAATTCAATTTAATTGGTCCCTATATTTGTGTAGAGATTATAAGAATTATACTGCTAATTGATTTACTTTATTTTACTCTAAATTCAATGTTAGGAAAATTAGTTGGGTAGGTGGAGGAATGTGAAGTTAAGTCGGATTAACTTGTCATTACTCCCTACTGATGTATTGCATATATAACTAATCGATTTGAATCCTTATTATGGTACCACTTGCATCTAATACTTTGTCAATTTTGATTTATAATATAACTAAATGCACGGTTCCTAGAGAGAGATATTGCACCGAATTTTCAACAAATTCAACATTTATTTATTGAACAATAGAATGTCATACTTAATTTGATTTCATTTTATTTAACCCTTTTTTTTATAGTGATGATCCCATCTTAGTCTGATAATTTCAATAAATTGTGTAATTAATTATAGAATGGCTGCCAATATCTGCAGTTGCTACCACGTAACACGCATGTTAAAAATTTGTACAAGAAGTTATGTACTTAGCCATGTATGATAATAATAATAATATTATCATAATTTATATACTTTTTTATTCTAGGTGGGTTAGATAGACCACGAGGAATTCAAAGATATTAGAAAAAAATAATAAATTCCTGGGCCGACTAATAAACATAAATTTCCTAGCCCGTTTGTCCTTTATTCTAGGTGGGTTAGGTAGACCACAAGGAATTCATGATATTGGACAGAAATAATAAATTCATGGGCTGACTAATAAACATAAATTTCCTAGCCTGTTTGTCCGTACTATATTTTTTCGTAAGTTATATTTAGTTATATTATAATTCAAAATTGTCAAAGTATTAGATGCAAGTGGTACCATGATAAAGATTCGAATCGATTAGATATATATACATCACATCAATGAGGAGTAACGACAAATTAATCCGACCTAACTTCACATTCCTCCACCTTCCCGACTAATTTTCCTAATATTGAATATAGAGTAAAACAAAGTAAATCAATTAGTAGTACAATTCTTATAATCTCAACACAAATATAGGGAGTAATTAAATTGAATTTAGTGTTTCTGGTATTAAATAATCATTTGAAGGACATCAAAAATGAAGTTAGGCATATCAGTTATTTTTCACTTTTCACCTGTCCAAAAACCGCATGCGACACGCGGCTCAGCATAGCCGCTTCCAGCTCCTTCCCCAGCGGCGCCGCCCCCGGCATAACCATCCTAATCGAGCTCAGGTCGAAGTTATCCACCAGATTATTAGTGACATAGATGTTTCATATTTTTATTAGTGTGATGGTTGAATTTGTCGCATAATTATTTCACATATGAAAATATATCAATTATGTCTTGAACTAGTCTTCAAGTGATGTTTAAAAGCTAATAAAGATGATTTTTCTATTTCTAGGGCCGAGGGCTATATTTGTAAATTCTATGCAATTTAAGATTGAAATAGTTTTGCGCATATTATTATCACTGAATTTTTCATGATAATAAAACAGTCATTTTCAGCCTTAATTCAACGGGCCCTTGCCCATTAAACGAGTCACACAGAAAATTTAACCAACAAATCAAACACTATATTGGGCCGTTAAATGCACTATGAATGCCCCTATTTACCAATTCAACCACGCCCTTATTTTATAAATAATAACACTCTCAATCTCAACTTCTCTGTGTAGTGCATAGACATCACATCCGCCACAACCGGAAATTGAAGATGTACGGAACAATGTCCGCTGAGATGACGGTTGATGTACCGGCAACTGAAGCGTGGAAGCTCTACGGCACTCTACAGCTCCCCAAAGTGGTGGAGGAAGCCAACTCCGACTTTATCAGCCGGGTCGACGTCGTCCAAGGGGACGGCGGCGCCGGAACCATTCTCGAGGTCGTTTTCCGTCCAGGTACCATCCACATTCAGTTCAATCAACTTCCGCTAGATTTATGTAATTATCCTACTTAATTTAATTGATTAATTGAGCAGGGATGGGAGGGGGAATGAAGTCGTTCAAGGAGAAATTCATGGTGGTGGATAACGAGAAGCGTGTGAAGGAGGTAGAGGTTGTGGAAGGAGGATTTCTGGATCTAGGGTTCACGCTGTATCGTATGAGATTCAATGTGATAGAGGTGGAGGGAAACGAGAAGTAGTGTATAACTCGATCTACGATCGAGTACGAGCTCAAAGAAGAAGCTGGCGCGAATGTTGAAATCGCTTCCATTAAAGTATTTGCTCCGCAACAATGACAATTGATCAACTATAGCCGCAACAATGACAATTGATCTACTATTACCTTGGGACTGCGTGTTTTACTTTCATGTTTGCTAAATAAATTTCTATCCTCCTACTACATATCTTTGTATTTCATTTTCTCTTTTCCATACTTTTAATAACAACAATCAATATGAATCTACATATTTTATCAACTCATAACTATGAAATCTTGAAAAAGCTGCCACAAGAAAATCCTACTCCTTACGTTAGCTATTAAAAGTCACAATTTATCCGCCACGAATTTTAAAAAATGTTAATAGAAAGTGAATTGAAAATATTAATGAAATGGGAGTCATACTCTTTGATACGCTCGGTTTTTGCACTATTTTAGGGCCTTTATTTGGTCCATTTTGAGAATCAATGTTGCATTACATGTCCAATAATTACATATTTTTATCTATTTTGGTATTTTGACGTGTTTTGTGAGAAATGTGCAAATTTGAGCCTAAAAAGATAGCTAAAACTCGAAGATGAAAATATGGAGCATTAGACCCGCCCAGCGGACCGCTGGCGGCCAACGATTGTTGAACAAATAGCAGTCCGCTTCGAAAAAGTTGTGCTGAAAAGACTAGTTCAAGACATAATTGTAACACCCCAAATCAGGGTTTAGTTGGAAAATTCATTTCTACACAAATTTGTCAATTTAGGCTGAAATTCTAATAATTTGTGCACAACATTGAATGTTATTTTATATAGAATTGGGGTTACACAAGTATCACGTCACTAAGATTGAGCAAGAAAATAGAATTAAATCAGAAATTATATAGCGTATACAATAGAAGGGAGAAATTGACATTTTGCATAAAAGATGCTATGTATATTTTTATCTCCAAAACTCTTCGAGAGGCATGATTTTTTTAGGTTTGTAAATTTTTTACATGGAATCATCTAGAAAGAATATGAATGATCAAAATAGTGACATTTGTCATTTACTATTCATAATTAATTAAATAATGTGGCTCTTGCTATAAAATCAAATATAGCTACTAGCCTACTATTCACCCCACTTTGGAGAATCAACCGATTAGTAATCAAAGGAGGAAGAAGAAGTTGCAATCTATGAAAGTTTCACTTAATTTGTGTTGACGCTTTGAACTAGTCGAACCAACGTATGGTTATCAAGGTAGGGCTCTCTTTTATCCTATTTTACTTTTATTTGAAACTTATGATAGGTTATGAGGTAAAACTTTTCCGACCTCGTTGGTTGTCAAATAAGGTGTGTGTTACGTTTTGAGTTTATCTATCAATCCTTGTCCGTAGACGTCGGAAACATAAGTTTTTCCATTGAACTAAATTGAGTTGAACCTATGTATGATTTTGGGTATGAACTGACTATCTTAGTGCATTAATCCATGAATCTTAATTGGTCAAATTGTTGTTGAAAATGAATAATATATCTTATTTAGTGACTAAAATAAATTTATTAGAATTTATAATGGTCATTTGATATATTTTTGGAAAATTGATTGGAATATTGAAGTGAAAGATGTTTTTTTGAGTAAGGAATTGAATATGGTAATGACTAATAACTAAGTGTGATTATATGAGTGGATTAACCATAGAAATGAGACTAGAATTGATGATTGAAGCATATTCTAACGATTGCAAATAATTGAGATTAAAGAAATTTAGTTGATAAGGTTAATGAGTTTTATTTATAAGATTTGGTAAAAGAAATATGATTTAGAATGACTATCGATGTTAAACTAAATTTGAGGATTTACTAGGTAAGATTAGTAATTACGGAGTATAAAGTAACTAGTGGAAATAGTAACTTAGAATTTGATTAAGGGAATAAAAGACTTGAAACAAACATGGAATGGATAGATAAAATGAGTAGTACATGGAATGCATTTAATTGATCTTGAAATTTATCTATGATTATTAATATTTTTAAATAAGTATTAAGTTGACCATAAAACTGTGAATAGTAATAGAATATTTGGTGATTTTTTTTATTGGAGGATTTAATTAGGAGTAATTACTTCAATCTATATATATATATTGTTAGGGTTTGTATATTAGAAATCATCTTTCGAGTGATTGAATACTGTAAAACTTTAATTATTCTTTTCCAAGTAATGCAACAGATTATTTTTGTGGGCTGCGCTCAATTTAAGGTACGCGGTCAGTTCTGAACCAATAAAAATAATAATTTCACAACCTAGATAGGCCTAGACTACCTATCGTGAAATGTTGCAATGTCAGTCCGATTATTTCTAAACCTTATTGAAATAAGATGACGTTGGTGTAGTATAGCACTGAATGGATCTAACAGCAAGACGAGTCTTTATGCTATCTACTGAAAGATGAGGTCTTGATAAATAATTTCTTAATCAATGTACGTTGGCATTGAACATACGATATTGAGTATCTACTACTTTGACTTACCAAAGGTGCGGATTTTTCGTCACCCAGCGATCCAGGTATATTGGGTAGTGGTGATCATTATCTAGCGGTGCTAGGATTGCTATTATGTTGAATCGTGCGCGAGGAGAGTCTCGTTTGATAATATCCACAAGAGGAGCTCGAAACAAGGTTTTATTATTAGGAACCTAGCTAGTTGGAGTTTAATTACTCTATGAATAATAAATTAGAGTTTCTTGCTAAGTCCACTCTTGGAGATTAAAAATATGTTAATTAATTAAGCCCATAACAGACATTAATTAATTAATGGATGTTTCTATTTTAAGCGCGGGAAATGAATTAAACAAATTAAAGGAAACCCGGAATACTTGTAATTTCGATTTTGGAAAGGCAGTGCAATATTACTTCTGTAGTGGCTGCTCGTAATATTCCAATATAAGGTTGTATTAAATTATGGGTTCAATTTAATTAGTAAAAAGCTAATTGGATGAGGCCATCTCCAAATTCTTCCTTAAATCCCTGACTGGGCCCAATATGCGACTTAATATAAATAGGAGAATAAAGGAGACAGAAGACAACTTTTTCATTATTGTTTTTACTCAAATTTTCGTCCCCCCTTATCCTAGAGGGAGTCGAAATTTTGCTCTCCTTCCATGAGCAGAATTCTGTCTGTCTTCTTTATTTAAGTCCTAGTATTCTGGTGAGATTTGCCCACACAAATATCAGTTTACAGTCCGGGGCACCAGTCAAAAGATCCGAGGTCGAGTACTCAAGATCTTCACCTGGAGAAGAAGCAAGCCATCTTCGATTCTCAAGAGAATCAACGAGGTAATTTGGCTAACTCCGTAGTAAGCATGTTTTAGGAATTATTTGTGCTAAAGCATGTTTAAATTCAAGTTATGAGCATGATACATGTGATAATTACGCGAATAGAATTTATCTAAATAATCTGCTAAATAGATCAGTTTATGTAGTCCCTTACAAGCGCAATGCTACCGCTGCCTACCCCTTCATATATACCTATATATAATGGGGTGTGCTAGGGTCCTTACGGCATCTTAGTGTGAAACACAGCACAAATCACAACCCTTGGATCATTAGATTGGATGATTGTGATTAGTTACATTATCATACTAAAAATCTACATTATTAGCCGAGGTACATTATTAGACTAGAAATTTACATTATTAGACTAAAACTGTACATTTTTAAACAAAATGCTACATTATTAGCCGAGGTACATTATTAGGCTAAAAATCTACATTATTAGATGACACGTGGCATTAATCTAACCATTAGATCACAAAACCAATGGATTGCATGTGTTTTGTGTTTCACTTATACTTAGCGTTTGGATATGAATACATCCGTATAATGTATATATATATAAATATATGTATGAGAATGTAAATACAACAATTGATCTATGTCAGTAGGTGAAATAATTCTGCGACACGTTCTACCATCACACTAATAAAAATGTGAAACATCTATGTCAATAATAATTCCGTTGGTGGATAACTTCGACCTGAGCTCAATTAGGATGGTTCTGTCAGGGGCGGTGCCGCTGGGGGACGAGCTGGAAGTCGCAGAAGGTTTTGGACAGGTGAAAAGTGAAAAATAACTTATATTCCTCACTTCATTTTTCACGTCCTTTAAATGATCATTTAATATCGGAAACACTAAAATTCAATTTAATTAGTCTCTATATTTGTGTAGAGATTATAAGAATTATACTGCTAATTGATTTACTTTATTTTACTCTAAATTCAGTGTTAGGAAAATTAGTTGGGTAGGTGGAGGAATGTGAAGTTAAGTCGGGTTAACTTGTCATTACTCCCTATTGAAGTATTGCATATATAACTAATCGATTTGAATCCATATTATGGTACCACTTGCATCTAATACTTTGTCAATTTTGATTTATAATATAACTATATGCACGGTTCCTAGAGAGAGATATTGCACCGAATTTTCAACAAATTCAACATTTATTTATTGAACAATAGAATGGCATACTTAATTTGATTTCATTTTATTTAACCCTTTTTTTATAGTGATGCTCCCTTTTTTGTCGGGTAATTTCAATAAATTGTTTAATTAATTATAGAATGACTGCCAATCTCCGCAGTTGCTACCACGTAACATGCATGTTAAAAATTTGTACACGAAGTTATGTACTTAGCCATGTATGATAATAATAATATTATCATAATTTATATCCTTTTTTATTCTAGGTGGGTTAGATAGACCACGACGAATTCAAAGATATTAGACAAAAATAATAAATTCATGGGCCGACTAATAAACACAAACTTCCTAGCCCGTTTGTCCATTATTCTAGGTGGGTTAGATAGACCACAGGGAATTCATGTTATTGGAAAAAAATAATAAATTCATGGGCTGACTAATAAACATAAATTTCCTAGCCTGTTTGTCCATACTATATTTTTTCGTAAGTAATATTTAGTTATCCAAAATTGTCAAAGTATTAGATGCAAGTGGTACCATGATAAAGATTCGAATCGATTAGATATATATGCATCACATCAATGAGGAGTAATGACAAATTAATCCGACCTAACTTCACATTCCTCCACCTACCCAACTAATTTTCCTAACACTGAATTTAGAGTAAAACAAAGTAAATCAATTAGTAGTATAATTCTTATAATCTCAACACAAATATAGGGAATAATTAAATTGAATTTAGTGTTTATGGTATTAAATGATCATTTGAAGGACATGAAAAATGAAGTTAGGTATATCAGTTATTTTTTACTTTTCACCAGTCCAAAAACCGCATGCGACACGCGGCTGAGCAGAGCCGCTTCCAGCTCCTTCCCCAGCGGCGCCGCCCCTGGCATAACCATCCTGATCGAGCTTAGGTCGAAGTTATCCACCAGCGGAATTATTAGTAACATAGATGTTTCATATTTTTATTAGTGTGATGGTTGAATTTGTCGCAGAATTATTTCACCTATGAAACATAAATCAATTATGTCTTCAACTTGTCTTTTCAAGTGATGTTTCAAAACTAATAAAGATGATTTTTATATTTCTACGGCCTAGGGCTATATTAGTAAATTCTATGTAATTTAAGATTGAAATAGTGTTGCACATATTATTATCACTGAATTTTTCATGATAATAAAACAGTCATTTTCAGCCATAATTCCACGGGCCATTTCCCATTAAACGAGTCACACAGAAAATTTAACCAACAAATCAAACACTATATTGGGCCGTTAAATGCTCTATGAATGCCCCTATTTACCAATTCAATCACACCCTTATTTTAATAAATAATAACCCTCTCAATCTCAACTCCTCTTTGTAGTGCATAGACATCACATCCAACGCAACCGAAAATCGAAGATGTACGGAACAATGTCCGATGAGATGACGGTTGATGTACCCACAACCGAAGCGTGGAAGCTCTACGGAACTCTACAGCTCCCCAAAGTGGCGGAGGAAGCCAACTCCAACTTTATCAGCCGGGTCGACGTCGTCCAAGGGGACGGCGGCGCCGGAACCATTTTCGAGGTTGTTTTCCGTCCAGGTACCACCCACATTCAGTTCAATCAACTTCCGCTAGATTTATGTAATTATCCTAATTAATTTAATTGATTAATTAAGTAGAGATGGGAGGGGGAATGTAGTCGTTCAATGAGAAATTCATGGTGGTGGACAACGAGAAGCGTGTGAAGGAGGCAGAGGTTGTGGAAGGTGGATTTCTGGATCTAGGGTTTACGTTATAGCGTATGAGATTCAATGTGATAGAGATGGAGGAAAACGAGAAGTAGTGTATAACTCGATCTACGATCGAGTACGAGCTCAAAGAAGAAGCTGCAGCGAATGTTGAAATCGCTTCCATTAAACCATTCACTGGTCTCATGCTACTCTGTGCTAAGTATTTGCTCCGCAACAATGACAATTGATCAACTATAGCCGCAACAATGACAATTGATCAACTATTAACTTGGTACTGCGTGTTTTACTTTCATGTTTGCTAAAATAAATTTCTATCCTCCTACTATATATCTCTGTATTTCATTTTATCTTTTTCCATGCTTTTAATAACAACAATCAATATGAATCTACATATTTTATCAACTCATAACTATGAAATCTTGAAAAAGCTGCCACAAGAAAATCCTACTCCCTACGTTAGCTATTAAAAGTCACACTTTATCCGCCACGAATTTTAAAAAAGTTAATAGAAAGTGAATTGAAAATATTAACGAAATGGGAGTCATACTCTTTGATACGCTTGGTTTTTGCTTTATTTTAGGGCCTTTATTTGGTCCATTTTGAGTATCAATGTTGCATTACATGTCCAATAATTACATATTTTTTCTATTTTGGTATTTTGACGTGTTTTGTGAGAAATGTGCAAATTTGAGCCTAAAAAGATAGCTAAAACTCGAAGATGAAAATATGGAGCATTCGACCCGCCCAGCGGATCGCTGGCGGCCAACGATTGTTGAACAAATAGCAGTCCGCTTCGAAAAAGTTGTGCTGAAAAGACTAGTTCAAAACATAATTGTAACACCCCAAATCAGGGTTTAGTTGGAAAATTCCTTTCTACACAAATTTGTCAATTTAGGCTGAAATTTTTATAATTTGTGCACAACACTGAATGTTATTTTATATAGAATTGGGGTTACACAAGTATCACGTCAGTAAGATTGAGCAAGAAAATAGAATTAAATCGGAAATTATACAGCGTATACAATAGAAGGGAGAAATGGTCATTTTGCATAAATGATGCTATGTATATTTTTATCTCCAAAACTCTTCGAGAGGCACGATTTTTTTAGGTTTGTAATTTTTTTTTACTACAATCAAGACAATTATACATGGAATCATCTAGAAAGAATATGAATGATCAAAATAGTGTCATTTGTCATTTACTATTCATAATTAATTAAATAATGTGGCTCTTGCTATAAAATCAAATATAGCTACTAGCCTACTATTCACCCCACTTTGGAGAATCAACCGATTAGTAATCAAAGGAGGAAGAAGAAGTTGCAATCTATGAAAGTTTCACTTAATTTGTGTTGACGCTTTGAACCACTCGAACCAACGTATGGTTATCAAGGTAAGGCTCTCTTTTATCCTATTTTTCTTTTATTTGAAACTTATGATAGGTTATGAGGTAAAAATTTTCTTACCTCGTTGGTTGTCAAATAAGGTGTGTGTTACGTTTTGAGTTTATCTATCAATCCTTGTCCGTAGACGTCGGAAACATAAGTTTTTCCATTGAACTAAATTGAGTTGAACCTATGTATGATTTTGGGTATGAACTGACTATCTTAGTGCATTAATCCATGAATCTTAATTGGTCAAATTGTTGTTGAAAATGAATTATATATCTTATTTAGTGACTAAAATAAATTTATTAGAATTTATAATGGTCATTTGATATATTTTGGAAAATTGATTGCAATATTGAAGTGAAAGATGATTTTTTGAGTAAGGAATTGAATATGGTAATGACTAATAACTAAGTGTGATTATATGAGTGGATTAACCATAGAAATGAGACTAGAATTGATGATTGAAGCATATTCTAACGATTGCAAATAATTGAGATTAAAGAAATTTAGTTGATAAGGTTAATGAGTTTTATTTATAAGATTTGGTAAAAGAAATATGATTTAGAATGACTATCGATGTTAAACTAAATTTGAGGATTTCTAGGTAAGATTAGTAATTACGGAGTATAAAGTAACTAGTGGAAATAACTTAGAATTTGATTAAGGGAATAAAAGACATGAAACAAACATGGAATGGATAGATAAAATGAGTAGTATATGGAATGCATTTAATTGATCTTGAAATTTATCTATGATTATTAATATTTTTAAATTAGTATTAAGTTGACGAACTTAAAACTGTGAATAGTAATAGAATATTTGGTGATTTTTTTTATTGGAGGATTTAATTAGGAGTAATTACTGCAATCTATATATATATATACCTATATATAATGGGGTGTGCTAGGGTCCTTACAGCATCTTTGTAACGCCCCGTTTTTCTAAACCTATTTTGTGAACCCTAAAGTACTGGTATTTAATGCTATTAATATTGCAAAGTCCGTGAATTAATTGTTGAGTGAAATTTGTCGTTGGACTACAAGTTGCGAAATAAAATATTTCGCGAATTTAAATAATTCCTTTCCGTGAGGAATATATTTATTGAACTCAATTTGCGTACTGGATCGAATAATTGGACAATAATATAAAGGTCCAGTCCGTGATAAATAAATTATGTACTACACAATTTAAAATAAAATACAATGGACCGTGAATTAAAGATTCTCCTTGATATTAATTCAATTACTAAATAAAGATCCTACAGATATCTTCATCCTCCGTAATGAGATATTCATCCTCCGTAATCTACAAATAAAATACCAAATAAATTCAATTAAATCAAAGAAATAGAGAGAAGAAAAATAAAAGAAAAATTGAAAAACCCTCCCCCTTAACCCACGTAAAAAAAAAAAAGTTTCTCCCCTCACCCCATAAATCTCTCCCATATCTATCAACTACCCTTTTCTATAATATCCCATTCACAATTAGTTTCCTAGTTTCCTCATTCTACCAGCAATCTGAAAAAAAGGAGGAACCGTGAGATCAAGACTCCAGTTTTTTTATCTGTGGTTGTCTATCCAACTAAGGTAATTTCTTCACAATTCCATGAATTACGAACCTCCATGAATTAATTCCATGATACCAATTCTTCAATTCACAGTTAAGGAGAAATTGACAATTAAAAATAGAAGCCGGGGGATTTATCGAGTTGAAGCTTCTTTTCCACAATCTGCCAATTGAAGGTATACACCTCTGCCATCCAAATTTCAATCTCATTCTACTACATCCATATACTTTTCATCCTACTGTTGCCACAATCTGCGATACCTCATAATCGAATGAATTGAACAAACTAAACCAAAGAAACAAGTTTAAATTCACGAAATCAAATAAAGAACTTACCATCGGGGTCTTGCGGGGCTGAACGGGTTGGTTCCGGGATGTTTTGGGGCTGTTCGGAGGGAATCGGGTCTGTTTCGGGGTGGTTTCGGGGCTGCACGACCACCGACGGAGCGGCGGCAGCACCAGCCTGACCCGGCGACACCTCCCAGCAGCGACGGCAGACGGATTTGGCGGCGACGGAGCAGCGACGCGACAGCAGGGGCTGTCCGACGGATCGACGGCCGGATTTCCCCCGCTCCGACGACACCGTGGCGGCCGCATTTGTCTTCCCGGTGAGCAGCGGCCGACGGCGTGGAGTGAATCGGAGCAGGCGACGAACGGATGGAGGATTTCTTCCGATTTGGTCGAGAGTGAGAGAAAGAAGAGAGATAGAGAGAGAGGAAGAAGGAAACGGGAGTGAAGGAAGGAATTTGGGTTCTTGGGCCTTTTTTTTTTAAGAAATAATGTGGGCCTTGATTTAATAAATTGGGCTTTTGTTTATTTAAGTTGGGCCTCATCTTTTAAATGGGAGGATGTATTAAATCTATGGGATCCATTTAAATCTTTGGGCTAATAACTAATTAAATTTTTTGAGTAAAAATTAAATTAATTGTGGGGAATTATTTAATTAAATCCGGAATAGTTCTACGAATGAATAATTATATCCTAAGTCCGAAATAAATATAGTTCGAGGGAAAGTGGTTGCGTTAATTTAATTACATACTTTAATAATTTTGGGGATTTTATTTCGATATCATTAAGAAAATACGAGGAGCCAACGGAGGAAAATTAGCGGCATAAGCGGCCGCCGAATAACCGAAAACCGAAATAAATCGAGATAAAAGACTTTGCTTAGGAGGCATGCATTTTCAGTTAGTTGTTTGAATCAATGTGTTGATTTATCTATTATATAAATTGTTAAAGGTAGACTTCGCAAGGGAATCGAGATACCAAAGGGAAGGAAGTGTAGAGAATTAATCAATTGAGGTGGGCTTTTCTTTACTAAACTCTTTTACGTTTTCAAAAGTATGATTATGGTGGGATAAGGGTGGTTTAAATTGTTATGTCATGCCATGTTTGTTTTGATGATGAGATTGTTGGCCTGATGCCTAGTTTGTGAGTTCGCTCCATTAGGCTATAGGGCTATGTTGAGATTGTTGCCTGATGCCTAGTTTGTGAGTTCGCTCCATTAGGCTATAGGGCTATGTTAAACGAATTCGGGTCTGAGTAGGGCCGCAAACCCTATCAGGCTAGTGTACACGGGTGAGATCGTGAGCCGTCCTTGCTAGTCGGCCGGGTCTCGTGGGCGAATAGTGTGGCCACACTTTCGTCGCACCATGGAAAGAGGATGTGATTAAATGATGGAAAGAGGATGTGATTGAATGATTGATGAGAAAGTGGGGAGATTGTTTTGACTGGCCAGTCTATGAAATTGTTGTGATACTCGATGATATTTCTTTTCTAAATGTAAAACTCGAGTTCACTATGGTATGGATTACATAACTTTCATCACATGTTTTCGGCATAAGCCCACTGAGTATATTAAGTACTCAGCCCTGCATGTGTTTTCCCTATGTGCAGGTTGAGCGGCGACGAGCAGTTGGTGGTGTTGAGCAATTTAAAATTGAAGCATGGTTGGTTAGTTGTGAACTACGAGTGTCGTTGTGTCTCCACACATGACGTCACTCTTTTTCTTGAACGCTTCCGCTGAGACATTGTCGTTACTCACCATTCTTTTAGCGTTGAACCTAATTATTTGGATAACGTCGACCTCTTGGCCCTTGTTGTTAAATATTAATTATTGGTCAAACTCTTTATTAAAACCCTAGTTCTCTTCGTCTATTTATTAAATTCTTTTAATCACGATCGCCCGTATTTATTAACCCTAAAGGGCGGTCCGTGACAATCTTAGTGTAAAACACAACACAAATCACAACCCTTGGATCATTAGATTGGATGATTGTGATTAGTTACATTATCATAATAAAAATATACATTATTAGCCGAGGTACATTAGACTAGAAATTTACATTATTAGACTAAAACTATACATTTTTAAACAAAATGCTACATTATTAGCCGAGGTACATTATTAGGCTAAAAATCTACATTATTGGATGACACGTGACATTAATCTAAACCGTTAGATCACAAAACCAATGGATTGCATGTGTTTTGTGTTTCACTTATACTTAGCGTTGGATATGAATACATCCCTATAATTATACATATATATATATATATATAGGGTTTTGATCTATGCAAAACATATTTAAATACAGAAACACAGAATAATATCATGTGTAGGGCATTTTTAGGTCATGGTTAGTGTATTTTTAGGTCATACTAACCAAGTATGACCTAAATGATCTTAACATGACATTAAACTCAAATCTTATAATATGACCTAAAAATGCTTAATTATGACCTTCCGTTGTTTTGGTTAATTATTGACCATTAGATCATCTAATCCATAGCTAAGATTTGGGCTGCATTTCTGGATTTAAACACATACTTATTTTTAATATCTCCTATATATATATGTGAATGTAAATACAAAATATGGGGTGTTACAGCAATTGATCTATGTCAGTAGGTGAAATAATTCTGCGACACGTTCTACCATCACACTAATAAAAATGTGAAACATTTATGTCAATATAATTCCATTGGTGGATAACTTCGACCTGAGCTCGATTAGGATGGTTCTGTCAAGGGCGATGCAGCTGGGGAACGAGCTGGAAGTCGCAGACGGTTTTGGACAGGTGAAAAGTGAAAAATAACTTATATTCCTTACTTTATTTTTCATGTCCTTTAAATGATCATTTAATATCGGAAACACTAAATTCAATTTAATTAGTCCCTATATTTGTTTAGAGTATTATAAGAATTATACTACTAATTGATTAACTTTATTTTACTCTAAATTCAGTGTTAGGAAAATTAGTTGGGTAGGTGGAGGAATGTGAAGTTAAGTCGGATTAACTTGTCATTACTCCCTATTGATGTATTGCATATATAACTAATCGATTTGAATCCTTATTATGGTACCACTTGCATCTAATACTTTGTCAATTTTGATTTATAATATAACTAAATGCACGGTTCCTAGAGAGAGATATTGCACCGAATTTTCAACCAATTCAACATTATTTATTGAACAATAGAATGGCATACTTAATTTGATTTCATTTTATTTAACCCTTTTTTTTATAGTGATGCTCCCGTCTTTGTCAGGTAATTTCAATAAATTGTTTAATTAATTATAGAATGACTGCCAATCTCTGCAGTTGCTACCACGTAACATGCATGTTAAAAATTTGTACACGAAGTTATGTACTTAGCCATGTATGATAATAATAATATTATCATAATTTATATACTTTTTTATTCTAGGTGGGTTAGATAGACCACTAGGATTCAAAGATATTAGACAAAAATAATAAATTCATGGGCCGACTAATAAACATAAACTTCCTAGCCCGTTTGTCCATTATTCTAGGTGGGTTAGATAGACCATAGGGAATTCATGTTATTGGAAAAAAATAATAAATTCATGAGCTAACTAATAAACATAAATTTCCTAGCCTGTTTGTCCATACTATATTTTTTCGTAAGTAATATTTAGTTATATTATAATTCAAAATTGGTAAAGTATTAGATGCAAGTGGTACCATGATAAAGATTCGAATCGATTAGATATATATGCATCACATCAATAAGGAGTAATGACAAATTAATCCGACCTAACTTCACATTCCTCCACCTACCCAACTAATTTTCCTAACACTGAATTTAGAGTAAAATAAAGTAAATCAATTAGTAGTATAATTCTTATAATATCACACAAATATAGGGAGTAATTAAATTGAATTTAGTGTTTCTGGTATTAAATGATCATGTGAAGGACATGAAAAATGAAGTCAGGTATATCAGTTTTTTTCACTTTTCACCTGTCCAAAAACCGCATGCGGCACGCGGCTGAGCAGAGCCGCTTCCAGCTCCTTCCCAGCGGCACCGCCCCTGGCATAATCATCCTGATCGAGCTTAGTTTGAAGTTATCCACCAGCAGAATTATTAGTGACATAGATGTTTCATATTTTATTAGTGTGATGGTTGAATTTGTCGCAGAATTATTTCACCTATGAAACATAAATCATTATGTCTTCAACTAGTCTTTTCAAGTGATGTTTCGAAATTAATAAAGATGATTTTTATATTTCTACGGCCGAGGGCTATATTAGTAAATTCTATGTAATTTAAGATTGAAATAGTGTTGCACATATTATTATCACTGAATTTTTCATGATAATAAAACAGTCATTTTCAGCCATAATCAACGGGCCATTTTCCATTAAACGAGTCACACAGAAAATTTAACCAACATATCAAACACTATATTGGGCCGTTAAATGCTCTATGAATGCCCCTTATTACCAATTCAACCACACCCTTATTTTATAAATAATAACCCTCTCAATCTCAACTCCTTTTTGTAGTGCATAGACATCACATCCTCCGCAACCGGAAATCGAAGATGTACGGAACAATGTCCGCTGAGATGACGGTTGATGTACCGGCAACTGAAGCGTGGAAGGTCTACGGCACTCGACAGCTCCCGGAAGTGGCGGAGGAAGCCAACTCCGACTTTATAAGCCGGGTCGACGTCGTCCAAGGGGACGGCGGCGCCGGAACTATTCTCGAGGTCATTTTCCGTCCAGGTACCACCCACATTCAGTTCAATCAACTTCCACTAGATTTATTTAATTATCCTAACTAATTTAATAGATTAATTGAGCAGGGATGGGTGCGGGAATGAATTCGTTCAAGGAGAAATTCATAGTGGTGGATAACGAGAAGCGTGTGAAGGAGGCAGAGGTTGTGGAAAGTGGATTTCTGGATCTAGGGTTCAAGCTGTATCGTATGAGATTCAATGTGATAGAGGTGGAGGGAAACGAGAAGCAGTGTATAACTCGATCTACGATCGAGTACGAGCTCAAAGAGGAAGCTGCAGCGAATGTTGAAATCGCTTCCATTAAACCATTCACTGGCCTCATGCTACTCTGTGCTAAGTATTTTCTCCGCAACAATGACAATTGATCAACTATAGCTGCAACAATGACAATTGATCTAATATTAACTTGGGATGCGTGTTTTACTTTCATGTTTACTAAAATAAATTCCTCCTACTATATATCTTTGTATTTCATTTTCTCTCTTTTTCCATGATTTTAATAACAACAATCAATATGAATCTACATATTGTATAACTCGTAACTATGAAATCTTGAAAAAGCCGCCACAAGAAAATCCTACTCCCTCCGTTAGCTAATAAAAGTCATACTTTATCCGCCACGAATTTAAAAAATGTTAATAGAAAGTGAATTGAAAAAATTAATGAAATGGGAGTTATACTCTTTGATACGCTCGGATTTAGCACTATTTTGGGCCTTTATTGGTCCATTTTGAGTATTGCATGTCCAATAATTGCATATTTTATCTATTTGGTATTTTGACGTGTTTTGTGAGAAATGTTCAAATTTGAGTCTAAAAAGATAAATAAAAGTAGAAGATGAAAATGTGGAGCATTCAACCTGCCCAGCGGACCGCTGGCGGCCAATGATTGCTTAACAAATAGCGGTCCTCTTCGAGAAAGTTGTGCTGAAAATACTAGTTCAACACATATTGTAACACCCAAAATCAGGGTTTAGTTGGAAAATTCCTTTCTACACACATTTGTCAATTTAGGGTGAAATTCTTATAATTTGTGCACAACACTGAATATTATTTTATATAGAATTGGGGTAACACAAGTATCACGTCAGTAAGATTGAGCAAGAAAATAGAATTAAATTGGAAATTTATAGCGTATACAATATAAGGGAGAAATGGATGCACGATTTTTTTAGGTTTGGAATTTTTTTTTTACTGCAGTCAAGACAATTATACATTGAATCATCTAGAAAGAATATGAATGATCGAAATAGTGATTTTTGTCATTCACTATTCATAATTAATTAAATAATGTGGCTCTTGCTATAAAATCAAATATAGCTACTAGCCTACTATTCACCCCACTTTGGAGAATCAACCGATTAGTCATCAAAGGAGGAAGAAGAAGAAGTTGCCATCTATGAAAGTTTCACTTAATTTGTGTTGACGCTTTGAACCAGTCGAACCAACGTAGGATTATCATGGTAGGGCTCTCATTTATCCTATTTTTCTTATATTTGAAACTTATGATAGGTTATGAGGTAAAACTTTTCTGACCTCGTTGGTTGTCAAATAAGGTTTGTGTACGTTTTGAGTTTATCAATCAATTCTTGTCCGTAGACGTCAAAAACATAAGTTTTTCCATTGAACTAAATGAGTTGAACCTATGTATGGTTTTGGGTATGAACTGACTATCTTAGGGATAATCCATGAATCTTAATTGGTCAATTGTTGTTGAAAATGAATAATATATCTTATTTAGTGACTAGATTGAATTTATTAGAATTTATAATGGTCATTTGATTATTTTGGAAAATTGATTGGAATATTAAAGTAAAGATCTTTTTTTGAGGAAGGAATTGAATATGGTAATGACTAATAACTAAGTGTGATTATGTGAGTGGATTAACCATAGAAATGAGACTAGAATTGATGATCGAAGCATATTCTAACTATTGCAAATAATTGAGATTAAAGAATTTAGTTGATAAGGTTAAGACGAGTTTTTATTTAAGATTTGGTAAAAGAAATATGATTTAGACATGACTATGGTTTAAACTAAATTTGAGGACTTACTAAGTAAGATTAGTAATTACGGAGTATAAAGTAACTAGTAGAAATAGTAAACTTAGAATTTGATTAATGGAATAAAAGACATGAAACAAACATGGAATGGATAGATAAAATGAGTAGTATATGGAATGCATTTCATTGATCTTGAAATTTATCTGTGATTATTAATATTTTAAAATTAGTATTCGCAAAATTTCCCATGCTCTCCTGACCTTACTTTCACTCGCACATTCTCCACGCGGCATCGGCCCTTTGAGCTTCTACGATCCTTGCTCAAAGATCAGGTTCAATTACCAAAGTAGCGATTCTTCCCTCTACCGTCTCGGGTGCATTCACCACTTCCAACTTCAATTTACTAAATTCCCATATCAGACTCTCATCCTCTCATCCTGAGTGAGAATGTAGCTAGTTGAGGTTGATTCTTCTAACTTAACGCATCGGCCACCACGTTGGCCTTGCCAGGATGATAATTAATTCCACAATCGTAATCTTTCACCAACTCGAGCCATCTTCGTTGTCTCATATTCAAATCCTTCTGCTCGAAAAAGTATTTTAGGCGCTTGTGATCCATGAAAATTTCACATCGAACCCCATAGAGGTGATGTCTCCAAATTTTCAAGGCATGCACAACTGCTGCTGCCAATTCCAAGTAATGTGTGGGATAATTCGACTTGTGCGGCCTTAGTTATCGTGATGCGTACGCAATCACCATGTCATTCAGCATTAGCACGCATCCAAGTCCCACTTTCGAAGCATCAATATACACTACATAGTTCGTTCCCGGCTCCGGCACGGTGGTAAGAACTGGTGCAGTGGTCAATTTCTCCTTTAGAAGCTGAAATCTTGCTTTCGGGAGTCCATACGAATTTGGTTCCTTTCTTCAATTATTGGATCATCGATCTTGCGATCTTAGAAAATCCCTCAATAACCTTTGGCAGTATCGTGCCAGACCTAGGAAACTCCGAATCTCATTAGGTGTTGAAGGAGAGTTCCATCGTCGAACTGTCTCAACTTCGCAGGATCCACTCGAATTCCTTCTACGGTGAAAATATGTCCAAGGAAGTTCACCTCGTTAAGTCAGAACTCGCTCTTGCTAAACTTAGCATAGAGTTTTCTCGGCTCTTAACGTTTCTAAGGTGATTCTTAGATGTTCTTCGTGCTCTTTCTCATTCTAAGAGTAAATAAGTACATCATCTATGAAGACTAGTTACAAATTTACAAGTAGGGTGAAACACTCGGTTCATCAAATCCATGAACACGACTGGCGCATTAGTGAGCCTGAAAGGCATTACTACGAACTCGTAATGGCCATATCTTGTAAGAAACGCAGTTTTGGGGACATCTTCCCGTCGCACCTTAGATGATGATATCCTGATCTCAAATCCATCTTCGAGAAGACACCAGCTCCCTCAAAGTTGATCAAACAAGTCATCTATCCTTGGCAAATGATACTTATTCTTAAGAGTCAGTTTATAAACTCTCTATAGTCGATGCATATTTCTTAAAGTGCTATCTTTCTTCTTTACGAACAGTACTGTTGCTCCCCATGGCGATACGCTAGGTCTTATGAAACCTAAGTCCATAATTCTTTCAACTGAATTTTCAGTTCTTCCAACTCCTTAGGCGCCATTCTGTAAGGTGCCTTCGATACTGGGGCCGATCCTGGCTCCAGATCAATTGTAAACTCCAATTGTCTGTCAGGTGGGGGGTCCTGGTAAAGCGTCAGGAAAAACGTCCAGAAATTCTCGCACGATTGCTACATCCTCTATTCTCTTTTCCTTCTTTCTCCTCACCGTACAGGTAAATAAGATAAGATGATCGTCCTTTCCTCATCATATTGTTGCTTGTAACGCTGAGATAATCGATGTACGCTGATTCATGGAGATCCCATAGAAAGTAGTCAATCCTTCTCCCGGATGTTGTGGCAAAATTCGTCGTTCCTTGCAGAGTATCGCCGTATAGTTCTTTTCGAGCCAATCCATTCCCAATATTATGTCGATATTCATCATCGCAATAAATAACAAAATCATGAGCTACTAGCTTAAGTTCTCCCATCACAAACTCCGCGTTCGAGAAGTTCGTTAAATATCTATGAGGCCTCATACTAGTGATGATACATTCATTCTAGGTTCAATCGCATCAGTAGGGAGTTCTAGGGTCTCTACACATGACACTAAATAAAAGAGTGTGATGCACCCATATGAAATAAAATGGCGATAGGTATGTATGAAGTGTACTCATACCTGCCAAATTATCTTGCCCGTGGTCCCTTGCCCATTTTTTGGCTGCCTGGCCGCAGTGCATACGCCCTTGCCTGCAGGGACTGTCGGCGTTTCCGTGGTTGTGCCTGCGGCTGCTGCGGAGGTAGAACTTGATCTCCTCTCGGTTCAGCATGAATTGCCCGCAGTTGCGGCTGTGTCCCTATGGGTTTGGCCGAAGAGTCACCCCAATCTTCGTACTTGGGCACTCACGGGAGAAATGTCCGTTTGATGCACTATTTTTAGCACTAAAACTACTCGCAAGTATACAAGGTAGAAATAGTATAGCTAAAGGTCAGTATTGGGATATCGAACACGGGGAATATAATTGCAACTGAATTATATACTAAGCGTCAAATACTATCTAGAGAAACAAGTTTTGGGAAATTTTGAGAATGAAAACAATTAAAAACAAGTAAACACCTAATTGCAAATAAATCACAAAGATAAAAGATAAGAGATAAGAGAATTCCGGGGATGTGCTTTCACACTTATGGTTATACAAATTCCAACTACAACACCTAGCACAGTTTATACTTCGATAGAACGAGTCACACAAGTTTTGCCTATGCGGTACAAGCGTAGCATACTAACACTAGGGTTGTCAATCCTAGTCCGTAATCTCTAAAAGCTCCTAAGACCCTTGAAAAGTCTTCACTCTCAATTAACAGTGTCGTTTTAAGGGAAGCTAATTGTAGTGTCTATTAAGTGGATCTAACTCGCCAACCTTCTCTCACGATATGTAGCAAGTTATATTGAATCAACACCGAATGTGTCACTCAAACATGTAGTATTCGGAACAACTTAGAAGAAGAAACGAAATAAAACACAAAACGGATATTAAATAGCAAAAGTAATGGTATAAACCAAAAAAGAGTTACTAACACATCCCTAAAATCCTATGAGTTTAGTTACACATGATAGAATAAAACTAAAAACATAGATTGAAGGGAAGACAATGAAAACATAAGAACTAAAGCAAATAAAACCCGGAGGTTGAATCCTTGTAGCCTTAATGATCTTCTTGAATCCTTCTCCAAGCCTTGCACAATTAAGCACTCTTAACTTTTGAACCTTGGATGAAAGATGAAAGATTAGGGTTGGAGGAGGAGCTTTGAGGGCTCCCCAATTTTGGAGGCTATGAGTTGGTGTATATGAATGAGGTTATTGAGGGTTATATAGGTGTACTTGAAAAAGTTTTTTAAACATGGTAAAATGTGTCCTCCAAGCAATAGGAAATATGTAATTTCGGCCCCATAGTAGAAGGAAAAAGATTTGGCTTTAAACAAGGCAAAAGGTTCTTTCCCTTCCTTAAATTTCCACCTAAATATGGCAGCTTTGCGCGACTTTGGTAGAAAGGCCATAACTTTCTCCACAGAACTCCGATTGAAGTGATCTTGGTACCATCTTGAAACTCTTTTCAAGATGAAGAGAATGGTTTGTAGAACGCTCAGATCAGACTTCAGGAACGCCGGAAAATCGAGTTTGAAGTGACGCTGTCGCGAGTGAATAGGTCCAGCGGCCACGGGAAAGAGTCAGACCTCTCTGGAGTGCTTGCAGCGACCGCTGCGTTGAGTGCAGCGGCCCGCTGGGCGTCCCTTCAGTTTTCCAGTTTCCGGAAATTCACCTTTTTTATGCCCTTTTTCTGCTCTATTTTGCACATTTCAACACACAACACTTCAAAATACCAAAATAGATAAAATATACAAAATATGGACATGTAATGCAACTTTTGACACTCAAAACGAACCAAATAATGGCCTTAAAAATAGTGCAAAATCCGAGCGTATCAACTCCCCCAAACTTACATTTTTGTTTGTCCTCGAACATAACAATAAAGATACAAAATAGACGCACGGAATGCACAAGGACTAGACGTCATAATTGCCTCAAATTTTGGAAAAGATAGATTAAGCTATGTAACGCAATCAAATCAAGTAGGGTTTATTAGTGCACTTTCATTCTAGCTCGTGGAACACCTTGAATTCAAGCACTC